>NC_056732.1:525666369-525746369 GCF_019279795.1 Protopterus annectens
ACAAATATAACTCGGTCATTGTACATGGTGTGAGTGACCTGAGATGTACCTTACTGGACTACATGAAAAGAGACATGGAGGAGCTTTCGGATTATGTAGCCCAGGTGGGTATGACCCTAGCCCTGAGCAACATCCTGCCATCACCCAGAATTATACCACAGTACAAGCAGAAAATGATTGAGACCAGAAACTTAACCAATTGTTGAAGTCAGTCTAAGGGGATCCAGTGTCTGTCTGCCTTGGATGACATGATTGACAGACCTTGATGCTTTTCCAGAGATGGCCTGCATCTGTTGCCCCTGGGCTTCCGGATACTGGCCAAGGCTCTTGCCACCCCTATAGTGCCTTTTTAGGCAGTGTTCCAAAGACCAAATTATCACTGTAACGGCTACAAACAAATGCAATCTGAGGGTCATGCTGTCTAAATCTCAAAATGCACTCGTTTGAAGCACTCCTTAAAATGCAGAACATCAACATTTGTGCTGTAACAGAGACCTGGTTCAAGGCAGCAGAAAGCACCCCTACACTACCAGGCTATAACTCTTTCCACGCCTTTCAGCCCCAGAACTTGGACCGAAGCTCCAAAGGCGGTGGTGTTTCCATATTCATAAAGGATGCGCGCACCTCCAGACTGGTAGGCCCAGCATAACGTATCTGAGATACTTCAGGTGCAGCTAACACTAGGTAAGACAGTGATTCCGGTCGTAGCCTGCTGTAGATCCACAACCATGTCACAAGACTCACACTCCACGTTCCTAAGCACCCTGGAGAATATTAGGGTCCAGCCCAACAGTCTCATACTAGGCGATTTCAGCTACCCCTCCATTAACTGGGAAAACTACCCCTGTACCAATACACTTAGTTCATTAATTCCAATGCCCTAGACCAGCTAGTTCTTACCCCCCACTAGAGGTAGCAACACTCTTGACCTGATCATTACTAACATGGGTGACTGTTGCTCTACACCAGTAGTCAGCTCCTCCCTGGTTAGATCCGACCACAAACTAATCACCTTGGAAATCCACACCCCCCCCCCCTGCAAACGTACCCACCATGAAAAACTTCTCCAAAGCTAACTTTGGGCTCCTAAAAACAGAGGTAGCTAATTTCACGGCACCCATGCAAATGGAGAATAGTTGCATGACTTCCGAATCCTACACCAGTGCACTGTACAAAAACGTACACAAATGCATGGATCTTGCCATACCCAGTAGAACCCATGCTGTCCTCCAAAAAAAGGAAGCCAATCTGTTGGTCTCCTGCCATAAACAAACTCTACAACAGAAGGAGGAAACTGATGCGGAATAAGTTGAAGTCCCAAGACTGGAAAAACTTCTTATCCGCCTCAACAAAAAGTTGAGATCCCTCATCAAATCCTCTAAAGCTAGCTATGAAAACCAAATTGCAGCAGACAGTAAAGACAACCACAAGGCCTTCTATAGTTATGTATAGAATCTCCACGGCAATACCCAGATTTGCTCTGAGCTACTGCACAATGGTAGCTCCTATACTGAGCCAACCGATATTGCCAAGTATACTGGCCAACAGATTAATTGCTAACTTTACCCCCCCCCCCCCAGAACCAATCACGATAACAGTAGATTGCCATGCACCCAGTATTACTACTGCAATTACTGCTTTACAGGTTAAAACAGCACTGTCCAAGGCCAAGAATACAGTTTCTCTGGGACCTGACAATATCCCTGGCTGTGTTCTACATAAACTACAGAGTGAACTGGCACCTCACCTGTGTGCCTTGTTCAATCACAGCCTCACCTTAGGCTTTGTCCCTACCGAATGGCACACTGCTAGTCATCCCTCTTCACATAGGAGAGACTGCAGACCCCAGACCCTGGGAACTATCGCCCCATTAACCTGAAGTCCGATGTGCAAAGCTGTGGATCCCGTCATCATGGACCTAATAAACAAGGATATAGGGAATTTTCAAACTCTGGATCCCACACAGTTTGGTTTTGTGAAGGGTAGATCATGCCTGCTCAACTTGGTTGACTTCTTTGAGTCATTCAACAGAGCTGTGGATGAAGGCAAGGTGGTTCATACAGCCTACCTTGATCTGGCCAAGGCCTTTGATACCAGTCCCCACTCAGGAATCATAGAAAAACTCACTAAACTAGGCATCAACTCCTATATCACTAGGTGGGTTGCAAAATGGCTTACAGATAGAACCCACAGTGTGAAAGTAGCTGACTCCAAGTCGGACTGCCGACTAGTCGTGAGTGGAATCCCACAGGGTTCAATTCTGGGTTCTCTCCTGTTTGGTATCTACTTCTCTGAAGTCCAAGCCAACAGGAAGGGACTCTGGCTGACAAAGTTCGCAGACGATTGCAAGTTGAGAGCTATTATTAACTCCCCAAGTGATGTTGACATCCTACAGAATGGCCTCACTGAGACCAGCGACTGGTGTCAGAACCATGGCCTTAAGCTCAGTGCCAAAAAAATGTCGTTATCCCCTTTGGGAAAAACCTGGTTCCCATGAACTTACCACATTGATGGTAGTCCACTGAATGCAGAAGACGTTCTCAGCGATCTGGGAACACCGGTTGACAGCAACCTGTCTTTTGATCACCACATTGCCACTGTGGTCAGAACGTCCTTCTGTGTGGCACATCTCATTAAGGGTTTTGCATCCAGGTAGAAAGAGAGCATAGTCTCCCTCTGCTCTTCCCTTATTAGGCCAGTCATAGAGTACAATGCCCCATTTGACATGTATCTCACTAGATACCTGCAACAACTGGAGAGGCCGCAAAAGTACCTCACAAAGAGGATCCTAGGCCTTAAACACTTGTCCTATATGGACAGACTTAAAACTATTCTCTGTCTCATATCGCCTACTTAGAGGTGATCTCTGCTTGACTGACAAAGCCATGTCTGACCCAGCACTGTTAGAAATGCTACATCTAAAGAAATCCCAATCCCTCCCCACCACATGCTCCAGAGACCTCAACCTCATTACCACAATCAGCAGAATGTACTGGAGGGACAGGTTCATAACCCAGAGACTGCTCATGATGTGGAATAGACCTCCCTTACATGTCAAGCAGAGCACCTTGCTGATCATCTTCAAGAGAAATCTTGATGAGTGGATGGGAAATAGAAAATTCACCCTGGGGATAACTCCAGTGGCTCTACTCGAGAGAGGCACTGTGAACTAAGGTCAGGTGGCACGATGCCAGGGTAATCCTATGGCTAGTTATGCAAGGCCCCAGGGTCATTAGTCTAGTACACACCTGTGAAAATATACGTGTGTGTGTGTGTGTGTGTGTGTGTGTGTGTGTGTATATATATATATATATATATATATATATATATATATATATATATATATATATATATATATATATATGTATATATATATATATATATATATATATAAATATACGTACACACACAAACACACCTCTCTCTCTAAAATATATATATATATATATATATATATATATATATATGTGTGTGTGTGTGTGTGTTTGTGTGTGTGTTATGGCCTCACTTTTGCATTGTCGGACACTGTTTTCTCCTAACAAAAGAAGGCTGACTTGCCTTCAAACACAGTATAACTAACTGACTTACTTAGCGCATGGCATTCTTATAGACCAGATCAAGTTTGACAAGCCTTAACAATCTCATAAAAGATAGTGCACTAGGAGATATTAGCACTAGTGACAACTGTATGAACTTTCTTTAAGTATTGTTGCTCAGTGACATATCAAGGAGGGGATTGTCTTTGCACTCCAAAATTTAGAAAAACATCATTTGGCACAACAAAGCAGCTTTATTAGAAACCATGAACTATGTGTTAAGATAAAAAATGATGCACCTTCAAGGTTCAAGTTTTAAACACAGTAAAGCACTTGAATAGTTCAATTAGAACAATACTAAAGACCACAACAGCATGTTATCAAAAAAGTGATTTATGGGTTACTTTGCCCCTGTAATCAGTTTTACATTGTTAAGACCATGGTCAGGTTAGGCTAAGGATAAGTGAACACATCTGAGATGTCAAAAATAATTCTCCTACTAGCCCTGTAACATCACATTTTTTTTTCAAATATTATACTAGTGATCCGGATTCATTGGAGTTCTTTATAATGTATGTGTTGACATGTTTTGATTTATATTTAGATCCTTCTGTTATGTTATTTCAGAAGGAGGCTTGGTTTATTTTCACTTATGATGCTTTGCAACCAAAGGGCCTTAATAATAAATTACTTATGAAATACTTCCATAGCTCTTATATTAACTATCTTGGAACCTCATTTCATAGAAGTTAGGATATGTGTATTTTTATATTCAACTGGCTTATTTTTGTTGTTTGTTATTGTTATAATTATTATTGTTCTACGAACTCATTTGTTTCTACTGAATTATTTTTGCTTTATCATTTAAATTCATATGCATTCTGATACATTTTATTGTTCTATTTAGTAATGCTCTAATTGATGAACTATTTAAGTGCTTTACTGTGTTTAAAACTTTTGAACCTTGAAGGCATATACCGAGGTGCTAGTTTATTTTTACACATAGTTCCTGGTTTCTTGTAAAGTTGCTTTTTGCGCCAAATTATGCTTTTTGTAAATTTTGAGTGTGGAAGTTTATATTTGGCAACAATCACAAAAGTTGTGTTTGTAATATAGGATTGTCTTTGCTATGAGGTGATGCTTGTGCCTTTTCTGTTGTTCTCTGTTAACGTGTGTTTGGAGGTCTGTTCTGAGTACGTTGGTGATGCACGAAAGCATTTGAACAGTCGGTACATTTGTGTGTGTATATCCATTGTATTGGTAGACCTGTGAGTGAGGCTTTTGCATTAAGTAAATGTTCTTCTTTCCATTCCACCCACTTTCTGCTTGTTCCATTACAGAGGAGATTTTAATGGTTGATAACATCTGTTGCCCCCTGTGATGGCCTTTGAGTCATTCTGAATGTAGCTGGAGGGAAGATTTTTTTGAGAGGTGAACCCGATAACTGTCATAGTGGCTATCTGCAGCAATCAAATTTTGTCTAAAATATATTTATTTATATGCAGACATTTTTACTTGGCATTGGTATGTTCCATCCTGACAGCTGTTTTTCCTTGCTAGTGTGTCCCATGCTGTTGCTTTTTGCTTCAGGACATGTTAAAGATGTCTTGTAATCCTGCTAGTTTAAGGTCTGATCTTGTAAGACTCTGTATTTTTTTTCTCCGCAGTGCTTCGTTTGTACTGGTGTTGCTATGCAGATGAATGCCATTTGGTAATACAAGTTAATAGCCTTAGTGGAGAACTTTGCTGAATGTATGACTACGTCTTTGTGGAAAGTTGTTGACTGACCGTGAAAGTGAGACTTTTGTGTGGATTCTCTAAGCACCATGGAATACAGGAAATAGTTTATTTAATGCCCTGACCTAAGCACTCATTTCATTTCTAAAATACGAAAGGATTGTTGTGTGGCTTTACTGTCCTAGGAATTGGGACAGAATTCTGCAGCAGTATTCTTCATGTGGGAGCATCTACATAGGATAATAATCAGGATTTCATCTACCAGTATGCATGAGTAATTAGTGGTAGTACATAGGCTTTCTTTAACGCATCCATAAATATTACCCTTCACTAAATGACTGGTATCCTCCGTGGTTTTCTTCTGGTGGTGTAATCAAATGCGATGGCTCCACACATCCATAAAAAACATACTTAAATTAATGCGTAGCATCTGTTGTGGTTTTTCTCTTTCCATTGTTAACAAATGTGATTACTTGGAGAGGGTCCATAACAAGTCCCTGGAATAGGCTACAAGGAACCACATTTGAGCACTTCTCTTTCCATACATGCTTTTGCTGCTATGAAAGTTAATTGAGGACGTGTAAAAGCAGACTGCTAAGAAAAATGCAATAAAAAGAATTGCCTTACTAGGATTTCCTGTGAAGTTTCTTTTTCTAGATTTACTGATAAAAAAATTATGTAGCTGACGTAGAATGATAGCTGCCTAGTAGGATTTTTGTTGATCTCATTAACAATATGAGACTTTTAAGCTTCATGTACAGTTTGAAGCAAAGGTCTGGCCCTGGATTGGAGTCAAGTGTTCGCTGTGTGGCATTAACATTTAACTAGTTTTTCAAGGTTTTGTGGCAGATGTATAAAGTATGACATCCAGGCATGATTTTCAAGATTATCATTCCTGTTAGCTTGATTAATGTCTTTACGAGGATGTTTAACAAAGCTAATTATACAGTGATGGGTTATTGTTATTCAGAAACTAGCATGCTGATTGGACAGCCCAACCAGTGTGCTTGTTGTAAATTGAGTGTTTACTAGTAGAAAAAGTCCAGCTGCTAAAGTACTAGTTGGTGGCCAGACTTTTTTCTATTGGAATATGCTGTGGAGGGACAGTGCATAAAACATCAGGTACAATTTCAAAAATAAGGACACAACATAACTGATTTTTTCTTTTTTGTGCTGTCCCTCCTTAAAACTTGGCAGAACGTTGTATATCTCATTCGTCCAAATCTTCGCAGAATGTCCAAATGTTTGCCTCTTAGGCTTATTATCGCCTAAAACAGCAACAAAAATTCTCTCTTCTCAGTTTCTTGTCATCAGCAGTATTGATGTACTGTGCAAGTGTGGGAATGTACGTCTCATACGCATGCACAGTGTGTCAGAAAATAAGGGATAATGAAACAATGTGGAAGAACATTAAAGTGCTGTTAGACATTATTTAAGAAGGCTAAGCAATTTTTCTTATATAAGAAGGCTAAGCAATTTTTCTTATATAATGTAATTGTATAATAGCAATAACCCACTCAAGGCTGTGGATATATCAGGATTTACCCACAGTTGGCTTTATTTAATCACTTGGTCTTTGACCGTGTGATTAAACCATGCCAACTGTGGGTAAATCCTGATAACCCACAAGTGGATGTGGGTATATCACTTAAATAAATTGCGTATTCATCTGATATTCCCCTACATTTTACAATATGTAAAATTGAAATAATTTAGTCATTTTAATAAATATCGTTATTAAAGTTATCTGTTTAAAGTGCTGCTGTGGACTTCACGTATGTATTTGTTATGTTTGTATGTACTTAAAGAACTTCTCCTGTAGTGTAATCAGCTAACAAATGGTTCTCTAGATTGTGAACGTAGTCTTTGGTTAAAATCTGGCTATGACTCATTAGTGCAAGTATGACTATAGTGATAACAGATATGGGGTGTACACTTCCCCTCAATGGAAACATTTACACATGGAGAGGGCTCTCACAGCTATTTCACTTTAGTGGCTCTTTGGTGCATTGGTTAGCACATTGGACGTCAACTAAAATGATAAAAGGCATTCAGAGGTTGTGGGTTCAAGACCCATCATAGTCTACATTAAGGGTTTGGCTTTATGGTTAAGGTGTTTACCACACAGAGCCAAGGTATACCATTTGATTCTCACCTTAGGAACCCCCCCAGGTTGTTGGCCTAGTAATCACTTAGAAATCTATATGTTAACCAGGGTAATGCTTTGGTCAAAGCTGACCATTTTCAGGCACAGACTGGGTGAAAAATAATTCAGTGGTATGCATATCCTAGTTAATATTTTTAATTGTGGTTAAAAAACTCTTTGCATTCAGTTCCCACCTTTTTCTGTTTATCTACCTCATTCATATTAGGGTGCATTAAGCCGTTTCATTTTCTGATCACTACAAAATCACTGTTGCATCCATTAAATGGTAGTGTCACTTCACAAAGGTCCTTATTGATATGGATATCCCTAATATGTTCCTAAATTCTAATCAACTGACATTTAATATAACCTGAATACATAACTCTCAACCTTTTAGCATAAGAAATCTGGACAAAGCCAAAATAATGAGGAACAAAGGCCAAAAAAGTAGGGACAATTATTAAATATTAGTTTTTACAAATTTAGAATGTTGCTGGAGTAAAAGGTGTTGCATTATGCTTTTTCTGAAACATGAAGTTCCCAATTTTTGTTGTTATTTAGTGACTTCAGTTCTCAGTGATTTGCCGGAATACCACAAACTTTGAGAAGCAGACCAAAAATATGAAGCAAAAATCTGGACAGTTGAGAGGTATGCCTTTATACCATTTGCACAGGTTGGCTGCAAAATCTACTGCATAATCACCTTCAGCCGTGCAAGAAAAATGTGCATTCATAACGTGTTGAGCACTGTTAACATATTCCATGTAGTATATGCAGTCTAATTTTATAGATTCGTGGGTGTTTATAGATTCACTGGTGTTTACTAGGCTAACGTCCACAAGGGCTTTTTGAAGGCTAGCTGTGTATGTCAAACCTCTGATAAGTTCTAATACACTTGTTAAGTGTAAGCAGATTCTTGGAAGATAAAACATTTACAAGCAGGGATCTGGTAGGTGACCCATTTACAGGCTGCCTTTGCCCATTAGAGACATAGGGGCCAAATTAGGGATGAATTTCCTGTTCCCCATCCAATTCTCCAAGTTGCACTTGAATTGGGTTAGGGAGGAACTCTGATTCACATGGATGGGTGGAGCCTATTCCAGAGAAGGGGTAGTCTCTGGGATATATACCGGTCTCTCTAGCACAGCCCTGCACAACGTACGGCCCGCGGGCCACATGTGGCCCGATACGCCTCTCATTGCGGCCTCCACTAGGGTTTCTAAGAATTGTGAATAATAATCATAAGAAACTACTGTTTGTATATAAATATAAAATTGAAGTCAGAGTCCGCACACTAGCTCCTGAAGGTTAAATCCGCAGTCTATTCAATCCCAGTACCCAGTGTGATTATTGTCACGTTAATAATCTTATTTCAACTGTGCTTGTATCTTCAACCCTGATCTTATGTTTTAAGAGCTGAAGCCGCATGAGTTGTGTTTTTGTATGAGTGTGTGCACGTTAAAGCGCAAGTCTTAATTAACATTCAATTCACAGTGACCAGAAATAATGGATGGTGATAATCGCAAGCGCAAAATTGAGTCAGAACGGAGAGTATTTAATCCCGAGTGGACAAATAAGTATCTGTTCAGCTTCTACAATGAAAAAATACTTTGTTTTAGTTTTCCGTGAATCAATCCAAAGGAATACAATGTTCGACGTCATTTTGAATTCAAACATGTCGAGTCGGTGAAGTTGAATGAAAACGAGAAGAAAATTAAGGTGTCAAACTTGCTGAAAGCTTTGTGTGGACAACAGCAATTTTTCAAAAAGGCAAAGACAGAAAGTGAAGTGGCTACTGCTGGAAAACCTTTCACGGAAGGTGACTTCATAAAAAAGTGCATGATGATTGCTGCATCTAAACTATGTCCAGAAAAGAAACATATGTTTGAAAATGTGAGCTTGTCCCGGATAACTGTGCAACGAAGAGTGAATGATATCTCTAGCAACCTTCATGACCAGTTAAGAAAGCTGCAGAATTGAAGTACTACTCGTTAGCCATAGATGAAAGCATTGGCATAAATGATACTGCACAAGTTTTAGTTTTTATCTGTGGTGTTGAAGACAACTTTGAAATTACGGAAGAATTGGCAGCTTTGTGTTCAATGAGAGGCCGAACCACCGGTGAAGACATTTCAAATGAAGTGAAGCAATGTATCTCTAAGAAATTGAGTATAACTTTTGAAAATATTGTGGCTATTTGCACCGATGGTGCACCATCAATGTGTGGCAAGAGGATTGGTGCGGTAACACTCCTGGAAGAATTTTCTGTGAAAAAAAATAAGCAAATATCATTGCATCATTCATCAACAGGTGCTGTGCAGCAAAGTCCTAAGTTACGACCATGTCATGTCAGTCATAATTTCTGTTTTAAATTACATCTGGGCAAGAGGGCTTAAACATCAAACATTTTGTGCATTTCTAGAAGAAGCTAGTGCTAATTTTGGGGATTTATTGTATCATACGGAGTTTAGTTTTAGTGCACTGCTCTAACATCAGTTATTTGTCTGTGTCATCTCTTCCTGGAGAACATTTATGTCAGTGGGGGATTCTCTGACTGCTACTAATTTGCAGTCATCTGCAGATTTAGTCATGTAGAGGCCTTTGGTATTGGCCTTGACTTCAGAGAAGTAAATGCCAAAAAGGAACGGACCCAGGTCTGATCCCTGAGGGACTCAACTTGTGACTAGCCTCTCTGTAGAGGTGGACTCCCCATGCCGTCTGGCTATCCCCTGGGAAATATAAATGTGTATACCAAACCTCTCGAGTTTGTGAATGCCTGAGTTTGGTATTGTGTCAAATGCCATGGCTAGGTAAAGGTAGGCAGTGTAAAACATTGCTTTGGTGAACTCAAAGAAGTACACAAAGTTGAGTAGGCATGACCTGCCCTTGACGAAACCAAATTGGGTTGGGTGCAGTGTCTGAAGGTTTCTTGTGTCATTATTGAACATTTCCATGATAATTCTTTCCATGGCTTTGCATCTGAGACTAGTAAGATGTATGAGTTTGTAGTTTCCAGAGTCTGTAAATGGCCCACATTTGTGCAAAGGGATGACTGTTGCTTTTCTCCATTCATGAGGCATGAAGCCTGTTAGGAGGCTACAGTTAAATAGCATTACCAGAGGGTCTGATGGGTCATGTTTCATGCTATTTAGAAGGCATCCTAGGTTATTGTCTGGGCCCATTGATGCAGTGTTCTTGGCATTTGACAGAGATCATTTAAGGACCTGTTCACTAGTGGTAGCAATTTTTTTTTCTGAGGGAAGGTTGAGAGGGAGAGAGGGTAAAGTTGGACTTGAATTTATTGGCCAGTAGGTTTGCTATATCTTCTGGTTCAGTATAGGTGGTCCCATTAACAATGAGTTCTGCACACAGTTGTGTATTGCTTTTCAGGGTGCAGACATAGCTAAAGAATGCCTTGTGGTTGTCCTTGGCCTGGGAGGCCAAATTTACCTCAGATTTGGGTTTGGTAGACTGTGTCCTCTGAGTTTTGTTTAGTTTGAGAGTGCTTATCCTGATGGGTAGTACACCTCCTAATTTTTGTCATGGTTTTCTTCCTTTTGTTATACAGTCTATTGATGTGATTTCACTAGGGAGGCTTGTTTTTTGAGTTAGTTCTGTACTTCCTGGCGGGTGCAGCTATTAACATGATTGTATAGGGTTTTGCTGAACAGTTCTGCGTAGGCAGCAATGTTCTCAGGGTTTATGGGGGCATGACATTTTGTCAGGTTATCACTTAATAGTAGGAAGTTAGGCTTGGAGTAGTCTCTGAATATTCCAGGCATAGCTGGGGTTCCAGGTTTTATTTTTTACTTCAGAGAGACCATTTTGCGGTCTGACCTTGCCTGAGAAGGCATTACTCTGCTATATTAGTGAGGACCAGATCCTGTCATCAGTGTTATTGACAGATCTTGTCCAGGGAGTTTGTGCTTACATAATTCAGGAATCTTTGTACCTGTACATTTGGTTTCATATATGATTCTAAGTTATTCATGTGCAACTTTAAATGTTAAGTTGTCTATCTCGCCTTTGTTTCTTGCTTGTTGGGATCTAGACTCTCTGACCACGACGTGGAGAGAGTGGTCAGTAGGTTGTTGAAGTCGCAGGCACTGGCCAAAATGTTATCCAGCCCTCCTCAACAGTTTGCTCCGCCTGCTTCCATCAATGTTCCTCCTCAGACTCCTCTGAGCCGGAGTTTGTTGGGGTTCGAATCGTGGATCCATCGGCACCAATAACTATTTCCCCTTCGGTTCCATCATCTGCTCCGATTCCCTCGATGGTGCCTTCTGTCAAGGGATCTGGGCGTCGAGACTCCCTCATCGGCTCCAAGGGGGAAAGTGGCATCGGAACATTGTCCGACCCGTTCTCCCTCTCGGAGCTTCGGCGCAGGTGAGCTCGGCTCCTACATCGGCCGTGGAGCCGTCCCCCGCGGTGCAGAGAAGGATTCCGGTTTTGCCTGAGCCTTCTTTGCGTCATGGCAGGGATGCCTTCGATGTCATGAGGAGTGTACTGGCCCCTGAGCCAGCACCATGTTCGACCCCACTGACTCCATCCCCTGTAGTGCCTGTGTTAACCTCTGTCCCTCCTCCAGACCCCAAGCGTGGGGAACCAATGCTCCAGAGCACCCCATTGGGTGTTTCCTCTTCTTCCGAGGCCTCCCCTGATCATTCAGAGGAGGCCCCTCGGAAGAGGAAATGCAAGAGGAAGCAAATTGACTCTCCTGAGTCTGTCACTTCGGATACGGATTTGGATGAATCGGAAGGGTCCCCGAGATCCCCCTCTGAAGATGTTTCCTTTTCGGACATCCTAGAAATGCTTAGGCAGAGGGGGAACTGGGCTGCCGTAGCCCCTACTGAGGACGAATTTGTATTCCTGGATGCGCTTGGTTCCTGCCCTTCCACCTCCTGGGTGTCTCCGCCCTTTGATCCACTAATGTCTGTGGTGGCTCAAAGGGCTTGGTCAGCCCCGGATACAGTGCAACCAACCCCGAGGAGGCCCGACAAGTTTATTACTGCACCCCCTGACAAACAGTTCCTTACCAAGGGTGTCCCCGTGGATGCCATGGTAGTAGCAGCGGCCACTAAAAAGGAATTAGCGGAAACTTCTTCCTCTGTCTATCCTCCTAACAAGGAGTCTAGGACTATGGACAGATATGGGAAGCGAATGTTTGCTTCAGCGACCTTTTCCATGAGGTCACTGAATTACTTATGCCATTTTACCAGGCTTCAGAGGGATCTCCTAAAAGAGCTTGGAGATGCTCTCCAGGATCCATCAGCTGAAGGGGTTCAAGCTAAAGTAGCTTCTTAGCTGGTGACCCTTAATTCAGTGGTTAACTCCTCCATGAGGCTCATTTCCTATGCAGCCGATGGTGCGAGTAGAGCCGCAGGCACAGGCGTGGCCCGTAGGAGACACGCATGGATGCGGCTGTGTAATTTTATGGAGCCCTGTAGAGCGTCATTCACCAACACCCCCTTTGACGGTTCATTTCTCTTTGGACCACAGGTGGAGGACACTCTCACTAGGTGTGAACAGGAAAGGTAGAGGACACTCTCACTAGGTGTGAACAGGAAGGCAAGACTCTCTCTGCCGTGGGAGTTCATTTTTCCACTCCATCCAGACCATATCCCAAAGGTCAGAAGAGTGGAAAAATGTGGTTTTGGAAATCCCAGGGAGCCTCGCCTGATACACGTAGTGACTTTTCCTCCAGGGGCAGAGGAGGAAATAACAGATGCCGCCCTCGAGGCAGAGGGGGTCCGCAGAACCAGGGCAGCAGAGAATCTTTCTTTGACGAGCCCTTCCAGCATCCCTGAAGGGTTGCCCAACTGCCCGCCTCTGGAAGCAGTCGGGGGAAGACTTTCACTGTACCCAATAGCCTGGCAAGACATTACGCGAGACAGATGGGTACACTCAATCATATCTGGAAGCTATGTAATTCCCTTCTTCCAATCTCCCTTATCATCAAGCAAATCCCCCCCCCCCGCCCTTCCAGCATCCCTGAAGGGTTGCCCAACTGCCCGCCTCTGGAGGCAGTCGGGGGAAGACTTTCACTGTACCCAATAGCCTGGCAAGACATTACGCGAGACAGATGGGTACACTCAATCATATCTGGAGGCTATGTAATTCCCTTCTTCCAATCTCCCTTATCATCAAGCAAATCCCCCCCCCCCCCAGATGTTCCACCCAGTCTGAGGGCCCAAGTAGTCATAGAAATTTCAAGACTGCTAGAGTTATCCAGGAAGTCCCGGCAGACCAACTCGGATCTGGAACTTACTCAAGGTTCTTTCTGGTACCAAAAAAGACAGGGGACTGGAGACCAATTTTGGATCTCAGCAGACTAAACAAGTCTGTTCAAAAGAACAAGGTTTTGGATGGTCACGCTTCAGTCCATTCTACCCTTTTTAGGTCAGGACAATTGGATGTGCTCAATAGATCTCCAGGGTGCATACTATCATATCAAGATGGGCAGCCGCTCCAGGAGATTCCTTCACTTCCGGCTGGGAGCCAGTCATTATCAGTTCAGAGCTCTGCCCTTTGGTCTTACCACAGCCTTCAGGGTGTTCACCAAATGTATGGCAGTGGTCACGGCTCACCTGAGACGTCAAGGATTCCAGGTGTTTCCTTATCTAGATGACTGGCTCCTTACTGCTACTACCAGGTATCAACTTATTCAAGCCAGGGACTATACAATCGCAATCTCTGCCCAGTTAGGCATTACCATAAATTTCGAAAAGTCTGCCTTGTTGCCTTATCAATCTATTACCTATATAGGAGCAGATCTAGATACAAAAAGTATGTCCGCACGACTACTGCTGGACAGGGTGGCCACGATTCAGCAGCAGGTTCATATCCTCATGCAATGCAAAAAGGTACAAGTCCGGTTGGTCCTTCAAACTCTGGGTTCTATGGCGACGACAATTCTTCTGATACCTCTAGCCCGCTTTCACATGAGAATCCTTCAGTGGCTCCTCTTCACACAGTGGTCCTTTCAACAACTCCCCATGTCTCACATGATCATAATTACAGAAACTTGCAAAAGACACCTTTCTGGTGGATGGTCTCCCTGCTAGTGTCTCAGGGCAGACCATTCATCCAACCCCCTACGGTTGCCACAGTGACCACGGATGCCTCACTGATGGGGTGGGGGGGCATTATCAGGGCAGGACAGTCCAAGGCATATGGCAACCTCACGAGTACCATCTTCACATAAATGTCTTTGAGATGAGAGATGTTCTACTAGCGTTGCAAGCACTTCAGGACTCCCTACCTCCTGGGACCATTGCAATTCAGATGGACAACACGTCAGTAGTGTGGTACATCAACAAGCAGGGCGGAACCAGGTCCTACCCCCTATGTCGAGAAGCACTCAGACTCTGGCAGTGGGCAATTTCTTCCCAACGATTTCTGATTGCAGCGCACATCGGAAGTCCAACGTCATAGAGGACAGGCTCAGCAGAGCTATTTTCATGCCTCACGAGTGGTCCCTGAATCAGGTACTTGCGGATCTCATCTTCCGCAAATGGGGACAGCCTTGCTGCGATCTGTTTGCAACCCCCTTCAACACCAAATGCAGCAACTATTTCTCCCTTCTAACACTTCCCGGTCATCCTCCCAGAGATGCTCTAGTCCACGATTGGCCTCAGGGACTTCTTTATGCCTTCCCGACTTTTCCTCTTATACCCAAACTCATACAGAAAGTGATATTTTTGGGTTGCAAAATGATCCTCATTGCTCCTTACTGGCCTCGACCAATTTGGTTTCCTTTCCTGCACCGTTGCCTCCTCGAGCAGCCCTGGACCCTGGATCCTATTCCAGACCTGCTGATTTATCAATCAGGAGAGCTGCATCGATCCCTCCAGACACTCCAGCTTGGTTGATCCAATTCCAACCCTAGCCAGGATTACCAACATTTCCCCGGCTGTGCGTGAAATTATCGTATCCTTTCACAAATCGGCTACTAGGAAGATGTATGCTAGCAAATGGAAATGTTTCTCTTATTGGGCAGAGGCTAGGAACATAGATCCCTTTTCAGCCCCAGTTCACGAGATCTTGGAATTCCTAACTGAGCTGTTTCACTCTGGGTCCACTTCTGTCACTGTCAGGGTTCAACTAGCGGCCATATCTAACTATCATGTTGGCTTTTCTAATCTAAATATCATGTCTCATAAGTTGTGTAAAGCCTTTCTTAGAGGGACTACTCTCCTTAGGCCCCCAGTGAGAGATACCCCTCCTCCTTGGGACCTTAATTTGCTACTAACCTCCTTGATTATGCCCCCCTTTGAACCGGCCGCTTCCTGCTCCCTTAAGTTTCTGTCTTGGAAAACTCTCTCTCTCTGGTAGCTATTACCTCAGCCAGACGTGTATTGGAACTTCAAGCACTAAGCGTTCGTTCTCCGTACTTGTCTTTCACAAGGATAGGGTAGTGCTGAGAACTAATCCATCCTTCCTTCCTAAAGTGTGCTCAGAAAATAATCTAAACTAATCCATAGACCTTCCAGTATTGTTCCCTAACTACACCAACAAAGCAGAATACAAGTTGCACCTTTTGGATGTTCATAGACAACTGTGTTTTTACCTGCATAGAACGAAGGATATAAGGAAGTCGGACCAACTGTTCCTTTCTTATGCTAGGGGCAAACAATGTCTCCCAGTTTCCAAAGTGACCCTGTCCAGGTGGTTGTCTCACAATATCACCTTCATTTATCAACTAAGAAACAAAGAATTGTCTGCCAAACCGAAAGGCCATTCTACTAGGGCTTTGGCCACTTCTGTAGCCTTCCAGTCTAGGTTGCCCATGGACTCTTTGTGCCGCGGCCACATGGGCAAATCCTTCTACCTTTTATTTCTCATTACAAGTTAGACATGGCCTCCAGGAATAGACCTAACTTTAGTTCCACTGTTCTGAAGAGTCTGTTCCAATGAGCCACCCAGGATCATAGGTGCTAGGGACGCTGTCCCAACAAGCAATAAACGAAGGCGAAGATAGACAACTTAACATAAAGAAGTTATGTACCTACCATAACGTTCCATGTTAGTTTTCTTCATCTTGCCTTCTTTCTTGCGTCCCACCCTCCATCCCCCTGTCCTATTGGACCGAGAGGAGTTTAGGTTTCACCGGCTGAGTATTTTCTGGTTTGTTTCCTCTACTGACTTGAAGAGTATAACAGATGTGCCCAACCTGTTAGTTTGGTCAGATTATTCTTGCTATGTCTGGGGTTAGCTATTACAAACGAGATCTGGGTAGCTAGCGCTAGGCATCATGGGATAAGGGGTAGCCTCGAGCCAGTAAACAGCTCTCGAGCTATAGAAGATGGCCAAGTCGGAGCCGAGGGTCGGCTCCGATCCCAACAAGCAAGAAAGAAGGCGAGATGAAGACAACTAACATGGAACGTTATGGTAGGCACATAACTTCTTTTTATCCTACTGTTATAGTATTGGGTTGGATGGTGAGTGTTTTCAGTAGGTTTAAGTACATGTTATGGATTTCCTGGGTCATAGTGGGGGACCTATAGTTGCAAGGAACTGGTATAAGATTTTCTCTGTGGTGATCTTAATGTAGAGAAGCTCAAGTGGATTGCCCTGCTTGACTAGCCTTGAGGTATATTTACTTCTGATGTAAATCAAGACATGCCCACCTTTAGTTACTGTCTGTGTAGTAGCTGGTCTAAATGTGCGGAATGCATTATAGCCGTGCACTGCTGATATGCTGTCTGCAGCTGTAAACCATATCTCAGTGACTGCACAGATGTCAGGATTCGTTAGGGTTAGGAGAGCTTACAGGGAGTGGAGTTTTTGTTTAGACCCCTAGTGATGAGCAGTAACACCTTTAGATTGTCTTGGTTTTGATTTGCTATGTTGGAAGTCTTTCAGTTTGGCATTGCCTAAAAAAGGCACTATGGGGAAGGATAGTGTTTTAGTTATTGTAAGCCTAGAAGGGAGCAGTGTAGGCCATCCTTGGTAAAGCAGCATGGTCTGTTAATCATGTCTTTCCATGTTGACAATTATTGCACTCTCTCTTAGAATGACACTAGAAACTAAGACAGTTTACTAAAATTAGTTATCTTCTGTTCGTATTGTGGCTTCATCCTTGGAGAAGGTAAAATGCTGCTCAGTGCTAGGCTCATACAAGTCTCGGACACCTATTCTGAGGCCTTCATGATGTCTCTCTTTATATAGTCTAGGGAGGTATGTTTCAGGTAATTTACACCTACATGGACTATGATGGCATCATATTGTTACATGTGGTCCAGTCACCTAAGTGCATGCATAATTTGGTGGTTCCTTGCCCCTGATAAGCAGCTGACCATGACTTTCTCCTTACTCATCCTGGTGAGAGGGACACCAGTGTGTCTCACGATGGAGTCTCCAATGACCAGGATTGTGTGGTGGCTTGCCTTATGGTCTTAGAAGTAGAGGCTCCATGATATGTGCATGTATGTGTTGTTGGGATGTTGTTTTAAAAAAGTGCATTTGGCGCTTTTGAGAGTGTTAATGTGCACAACATCTAGGAAGTCTTTGGGGTTTAAGAAGGTTAAATTTTAAGTGCCGTAGCATATGTGGGTCTGTGTCTGCTTTGAACTTTGCGTGATTGGTGCAGCACGTGTACTACTGACAACCTTATTAGGAGAGCTTTTTATGTGAGAGCTTTGCCTCCAGTGACATGGTGTAAATAAATCTCTCGTATACCATATCAGTTTGAGAATTAACCGGTAGTCAGTAAACCTGGGACAGTTTCTACATTGCCTCAGGATGCCCATGTCTACAGGCTGGTAATGGAGATGGTGAGAAAGTTCATATCCATGGTAGCAGACCTTTTTTGTTGACTAGACGGTTGGAGTGAGTATATAAGCTAATGTTAGCAGTATCTGGTTTGCATGTCTGGGGACAGTGCTTGTCACTGCATACTAGTTGCCCTGTGTGCAACTCAGTAGTGGTGAAATTTTCAAGGGTGCTTTTACAGGCAAAATGTCAACTCAACGAGTCTGCGTCTATATAGGGCATTACCAAACTCTTAAGAGGAAACTAATGAGGAGATTGTGATAATTTGTGGATGAAGCATTTAGGGAGATATTCTGAAGTTAGGTTAGACAGCAGCAACTCAAGTAGTACTTACTGAAAAGAAAGAATTAGCTTTATCAAGAATGATAAAAAAGGAGATTCGCCAGAATAGCTGTCTGCCTACTACTAGTACTGGTCTCACTACAGCTTCACACCGATGGGATATAATGCTCCTTTGTTTCTCTCACCAGAAGCAAAACAGTAGCACCAATTCCAAGATGAGAAGCAGCCAACAGGCTCTTTGGTGATCAAAAGTCTTGTCCCAGATGATACAAGGGTCTGTAGGCTTGCCTTTTCATGGTAGATGCTTTGAATAACAACCAGACTAATCAGGAAAGTCAAACACAGACGGTCACTGCCCATTCAGAAAAAATCAGGAATCAATGCACTCTGCTCCTTCTCTCACCAGGAGCAAAATATAAACACAAGTTCCACGCTGGCACTTATGAAGCAGTTATTAGTTTTTCTGGTGATCAGCAGTGTCACGGAAATGTTGTCCCCTATGCAGCTTCTCTTGCCAGAGACAAAAGAGAAGCACTAATCCCAGGATGACTACTGAGAGGCAGAATGTTGGCTCCCCAGTAATTGGTGGTCTTAGAGTAGCTGTTGCAGATTTTAAAGGTAAGATGGGAAAATTGGTTAATATCCTAAGAGTTGCAGTGTGCACTAAGCAGTTAGATGTGAAGGAAGGGGTAATTTAAGCTTTCTAAGTGGAGAGCTACTAATTTACACAGCTGTGGTCTGTTTGCTTGTTTAAAATGCAAATAAAAGTAGAATACAAGTAAAATACTGTGTAAAAAAAAATATATAAATACATCGCAGTGTAGCAGTACAAAGTACAAGAAAGCAAAACAAACTTACCTTTCCCTCGCAGTAAGCTGTGGTAGAGTCTGAGTGAGCTTTTCCATAAAAGCCATTAAGTGTGTTAGTTATGTCACCTATGCTTCTGGCACTTTGGTATGAAATACTTGGTTGATTAGATGGAAGATTTTTCATCTGGTTATCTGATAATAAACTAGGCCAATTTCTTCATAATGAATTAGCTGCTACTGGCAAACAAGCAATAAATAAATTGGTTGGTGGAGGCTGTTACAAAACAAGTCTTTCTCCACACTTCACAGCCTGTTTTAATCTTGACTAGTTTGTGATTCTGTTATAATACTTGAGCCAGGCTTTAATTTAACAGTTGCAAGGAATGCCCTCTTACACATAATGTTTAATTTCTTTTGGAGTGATCTGGGACTTGGAGTCTGTATTGGCATTCAGTCTATATTTTTAATTCAGTCTAGATTTTTATTTATTTATTTATTCCAGCAATATTCATGAAATTATTCAAGTTGAAATGGAGTGATAAGTGTTTAACAAAAAAAAATCTGTTCATTTCAGTAACGGTGTGAGACAACTTGGTGGAGTATGAAGCAGTGGGCCAACCCCGACTTAGAAAGTAGGAACATGTTTGTAGTGTGCTATTTGTGTTCATTTAGCTTGTCCCGGAAGTCTTCTATGTTGCTTAAACATGCAGACCCATCCAGCTATCCATTGTTTAGTTCACGGTTGTAGGAGTTCAGAACACGTCCTAGCAAAAAATGTACATAAAGCAGGTACTAATCTAAATAGGATACCTATCAAGGGGTTCTCCTATTTGATTCTCGGCTGGTGTGCCTTCTGTGTGGAATCTGCATGTCCTCCCCGCGGTCAAATGGCCTCTGAAAGACATGCGTGAATGGGTGTACCTTCATTGAAGGTTGGAAGTCGGGCTGGCAACTCGGCACCATAAAAATCGACTGCCAGTCATTAGCGGACCGGAGTTCCACTGTGGCGACCCCTAACTGGGAAAAGCCGAAAAGACAAACAAACATCCTTCTGTCACATGATAGAAGGACTTTCACAAGTGTACACCTGGCAGAATTTATGAGATGATGGTGGGGGCAGTGATCCTAGTGAAAATCCTCACTAACACAGGGAAGATCTACCAGCTTTACACAGCCAAATGTCCAATCAGCAACTGTAGCGATAGTCCACCAGTAATGCAGACTGCAGCTTAGGCTCTTAACATTGACAACGTACATAAACATGTTTGTGTATAAATAATATACTACCCAAACATGTATCAGATCATAGAGGCTGTCTGAGACATGGTGTCTGTCTCCCTCTGACAGACCAATTTTAGGAAGGAGTCTCTTCTGGCATTTAAGAGCAAATGGACCCCCCCCATCCCACCCCAAATCACACCAGCTGGTCACCTTGTTGCTTGAGAAGGCTTCATTTCCCCGGTAATTGTGTGTGTTAGCATAGTACAGCTGATGTACTGTTCATTTTAAACATTGGAGAATCTGCTTTATAGTAACTTTATGTTCTGCCTGCTTAAATGATCTGTAAAATGAGCGGGGTTAGGTTAGATTGGCAGCATGCCTCGTAACCTCTTAGAGCAAGAAATCTGGACAAAGCCATAAATAATTGGGGGATGGAGGCGGCACAAAAATAGTGACAATTTTTAAATATTGCTCTTACAAACTTAGAAAGTTGATAGAATAACATGTTTTACATTCGTTTGAATTTTTCTGAAGGGTATGAAGTCTGAAACTCAGATGTCTGTCATTATTTTCTGACTTCAGTCTTTAATGATTTGCCAGAAAACCACAATTTTATGAAAAACAGACCAAAAATATGAGGAAAAAATCTGGACATTCTGCAAAAATCTGTACAGATGAGAGGTATGGTTGGCAGTTGTTCCTTTATATGCTTCTTTCTTCGTTCCCAGGGAGTTTGCATGTGTAGTCTTAAGTTTTACATGAGGTGAGCATAGTGGAATGATTCAGATAAACTGTTTATAGTGTTTCTTCTATTTTTTTTTTTTTAATTTTATTTTTTTTACTGCATGCCATTCATTCAACCAGTGAATTCCTGAAGTGACTGAAGAAGGTGTAGAATGTAGATATGAATGCAATTTAGAAGGCAGGGTCATTGCATCTCATGACGTAACTGTGCATCTTCGCCTTCTTTAAATGGAGCATTTACACTTCAGGATAGTTCAGCCAAGAAAATAGTGTTCTCTTCTAAACAGACCCAGTTCTGACTTGTTTCTGTATCTGAATGAAAAGTCATATTAAGAGGTCAAGAGGCTTTGTTTTTGTTACCATGTGACTAGGCAGTATGCAAACGTGTCAGCACAATCTTGGAGATGTTTTGAACAGTACAGTGGTTAAGGTATACATCGTGTAATAAAGTAGGAGTAAAAAGAAATTGGAGTTTGCAAAAAAAAAAAAAAAAAAAAAAAATGAAAGAAAACAATGCTTCATTTATAACTTTGGCATGTTGGTCAGTGGCCAGATGCATTAATAATAATTATCAGGAATAGACTTACTGGTTTCTCAGTGCCCTTTTTTGATTAAAGTAGATGTAAGTTGAAGTTATTACAAAAGTGGAGTTTCAAACTGGATTTGGGGGAGAGAGAATACTCTGTGTACTTGCTACAGGCACTACGTCTTGTGATAACTGGATTTGGGGGGGAGAGAATACCCTCTATACTAGCTACAGGCACTATGCCTTGCGATAATTGGATTTGGGGGAGAGAGAATACCCTGTATACTAACTACAGGCACCAGTAGTTTCTAAAAGACTATGTTTTTAAACAACTAGGGGAAAATGGTATGAGCGTTTCCTTTTTCTATTATTGGCAAGCAGAATGTAGCCACATTAGATAGTAGCCACATTAGATAGTGGGGAACGTGAAGTCCTAGCTTTCAATCATTTAATCTCCAACTGTCTCTTTACCAGATTTTTTAGGATGATTAGGTCCATTTTGTTCTGCAGAGGTAAGAAGCTGTGACTGCTATGCCAACAGTTCATGTCCAAATAGGCTAATAGTTAAATAGAAGGAAGCAGACCTGGGTCTCTCACATCTTAGGAACACATTAAGACATTATACTGCCCGTTCATATTGCCCCCTCCCATGAAGCCCAGGGTAACAAAGACAGGTGTCATCAGTAACATGACTATCAGTAGTAGGAGTAAAGTAGGTAGGTAAAGGAAAAACAGTCAGCCGTATAGTAAAGGCAGAGAGCAAAAGAGACAAGAATAGGTGTTGATTTATCGACCTCCATTTCTTTGACCGACTATTGCAAAATTATACCGACACCTTTGGGCAATTCACAAGAACATTTTTGTTTTGTAGAGGGCCGCTCCACTGCATCCCTCCACCTTCCTCTGAAAATCTGTATATCTACTTAAAGGTCACACAACAGTGGAGAAAAGGGAAAAATTCACTGTTGCCAAAAGGTGTTTCTGCATAATTTCTTCAGTCTGTTAGCAGTTGAAGAAATGACTGTCAGCAGATCGACTGATAGAAACGGAACTGTAGGGAGGTCTTGAAGGAAGAGCTAGTAAGACTTTTCATACACCATGTGGCAGGGGGATGCAGACAGTGAGGACTAAGAATAGTGAAAGTGGCAAGGAGGTATAGTGGGAGGGGAAGGAAGTAAAGGAAAGAACACCCAGTGCTTGGAAAGAGGGAGATGGTTTTGGTGATTAGAAACTCAATGACAAAGGGATTTAGGAGTCTTAAGTGGGGAAAGGAGAGTCTGATTCCAGTGAAGCTGATGTCTATTTTTAGACAGAATAAAACATGGGTAGAATGACCAATAGGGTGCATGTGGGGGCAAGTGATCTCTGTCAGACAAGACAGGTGTGGTATCAGGAAGATGGCAGAGCGTTACCAGTAGAATGGGGTTTGAGACTGCTTTAATTATGCCTGCAGCCACTAAATGAGGAAAGAGGATTCCATAGTATAATGATTGGCTGTGATAATGGAGAAGGGCTTAAGACTGGCGGTTCATTTCACAAACAATGTACACTTCCTGCAATAGACTTAAAGTAGAGATAATAGAAAGTGATGCCGCAAGGACTGCTTGGACCTAGTTAGTATATATTTTACCCATCCTGTGAAGAGATGGTTTTTGTACTCTTAATGTGCTTAAATTATTCCTGTTCCTGTTTCATTGCAGCTTTATGTCTAGCTTGTGCTGCTTTGAATTCAGTGCCCACCACCATTTGTGGGAGGTTGTCCTATGCACTATTCTTTCAGTACAGAAAAATAAAACCTCTTGCACATTTTAGTTCTATGGTATACCTTTGTATTTGAATTCATTTGCTTTCTTGGTGGCTTTTACTTTGCGATTCATAGAATCATAGGCGGTTACTAGGCTTATGGCCCTGGGGCCCTTCCAAGCCTAGTCAAGAGTTTATCCCCAAAAAGAAACTTCAGTCAGCACCTGTCGCCCCTGTTAATGAGGGACACAGGTGGAACCCCTGGGACAAATTTCTGGTTTCCCATCCACTCATCAAGGTTGCACTTGAAGAGGGTCAGCGAGGTGCACTGTTTTACATGTATGGGAAGTTCATTCCAGAGACTGGGCAGCCTCTGGGAGACCAACCTGTCTCTCCAGCAGGTTTTGTTGATGTTGCATATTAGATTCAGGTCTTTTGAGCTGGTAGTGCTTGAGGAGTTAGACTTATGGATATTGAGCATCTCTAGTAGGGCAGAGTCCGAGATTGCCATGTAGGCGAGAGACAGATCACCCCTGAGCAATCTGTACAATACCGAGTAGAGTGATAGTGATTTGAGCCTGTCAGCATAGGACAGGTGTTGGGACGCCATCCTCTTTGGGAGGTGTTTCAGTGGTCTTTCCAGTTGGTGCAGATGTTTGGAGAGGCACATCCTAAACGGGGCATTATACTCTATTATTTGTCTAATGAGGGAGGAGTATAGAGAGGTAATAACCTCCTTTTTTCTGGATGCAATTCCTTTACTTATGAAAGGAACCAAGTAAAAGGCTTTTCTGACCGCTGCCACTACATGATGGTTGACTATGAGGTTGTTGTCAGTCTGAGTGCCCAGATCTCTCACCATAGGTTGTGTGCTTAAGGGGTTGCCATTGCTACGGTAATCAATAAGGGTCATGTTTTTGCTGAATGGTATGATACATTTTTTTGCATTTAGCTTGAGGCCATGACTTTGGTACCAGTCATTAGTTGCTTGAGGCCACGACTTTGGCACCAGTCATTAGTTGCTGTGAGACCCTCTTGCAGTATGTTAACATCATTGGGGGAGTCAGTGACAGCACCCAATGTACAGTCGTCTGCAAACTTGGTCAGCCACAGGCCTTTTGTCTTTGCCTGGACCTCTGAGAAGTAGATGCCAAACATTAGGGGTCACAGGACAGATCCATGGGGAAGTCCACTTGTGATAGGTCTGCTATCAGAGGTGGAGGTGCCTACTTTGACTCTGAGGGTCCTGTCTGTGAGCCAGTTGGCCACCCACCTGATGAGAGAGGGATTTTATGCCAAGTTGTATTAGCTTTTCAGTGATGCCTGAGTGGGGGATTGTTTCAAAGGCATTGGCCATGTCAGGGTAAGCTGTAGGTACTGACTTTCACTCATCCAGGGCCTTGGTGACGGTCTCAAAGAAGTCTACCAGATGTCCTTCATGGATGCATCTGCAGTCATAACAAGTGGGTTGTCCTGTCGTCAGGCAGCCCTGCAGTCGGCCGGATTCCAAAGTCCGGGTCCGGCTTCGGCTGATGTCGCACTCCACCCGACGTCATCTCTGCTGGTCTTCGGGTATAAAAGCATCAGCCGACGCCATTTTCCTCAGTCTTTCTTGCCGCGTGGCGCCCGAAGCAGAAGCTGTTCGCAAGTGCCGGTCGGTCGGATCCAGAGATTACTTCTACGAATACTACTGAAGACTTCTAAAGCTAAGTACCCGTTGGGGACTCTTTCTTGCCTCAGCCGATGTCAGAAAAAGTTAACAATTGTTTAACCTGTGGGAAACAAATACCTCATAAAGATTTCCACTCTTACTGTCTGCCTTGTTTAGGCCCAGCCCACGACGTAGCAGCCTGTTCGCCTGTGCCTCTTTCAACGCTTAGGCGTCGGTCGGAGTTTGCAGAACAGTTTTCGGTACTGATTTTGCGTACATTATGTCGCCGGATCCTCCGACTACCCAATCTTCAAAAACGCAAAGATAAAGACCGACAGCGGTTTCAGCGAAACCACGGCAAAGCAAACGAGTGTCTCGGTTTCGGCGAAACCGAAAACTGCTCAAAGTACAGCTGAACCTATTCTTACAACTGAGGCCCCTGCTACAATTCTTGAATCGACCTCAGAAATTTTACCCACTACGCTGGTTGACTTATCAGACACCATCCCTTGGATGTCTCTACCCCAGCACGTGGTGCTGCTAGGCCTCCAGCAGCCATGTCCATTAAGGCCTTCGCCAGGGCTAAAGCAGCCAAGACTACTAAATCAGTGCCTGTTAAACCCCCTCATCCAGGCCCTCTTCTAGTTCTCAAATGCTTTCTTTGGCAGAAGATTTAATTTCTTTAATTAGAGGATCTCAATCTCACCCAGACAGGGCCTCTCAGCCCCAGAGAAGAGACCTAGGGCAGAGCCCCTGAGCCAGTGTCTTCTGATGATTCTGCTGATGAATCAGACATAACTGACCAGCCTGAGGCTCCCTTCTCCAATTTTGAAGATTCTGATGCTGAAGAATCCATTCCAGCTGCTTCCCACCAGAAGAATTCTCCTTTGGGAAACCTTGCATGCCATGCGAGAACAGTTCCAATGGCAGCAACAGGATTTTTCAGACTCCAGAAAAAGACTTAGGACCTTTCTGCACCTCCCACAGCACAGGCCCTTAGCTATACCTCCTGTTCTCTCTGTGGTGGATGATGCTTTCAATGATGTTTGCTCGCCCAGATTCTTTACCCCAGCCCCTGCCAAACCAGACAGATTTTACAGGGTGCCAGATACTCATCACCACCTTTACAAGGCCCCTCTTGCAGACCCAGAAACTATATCCCAGGGTCCCAAGGCAGTAGCCAACCACAGCTAAAACCCTATTCCTTCTGAAAGGGAAGCAAGGTCACTAGACAGATGGGGTAAAAAGGTCTACACTTCAGCTACTCTCTCAGCTAGAGCTTTAAACTGTCAGTTTCACATGATACAATACCAAGAGTTTATGCTTGATCAGTTAACTAAAAAGCTAACTACTGATGAATCTCTTGATAAGAAATATGTATTAGAGATGGTAAATAACATACAACAGGTTAGCAACCATTCCTTAAAATGTGGCTATGATGCACTGGAGGCTTCATTTAGATCAGCCATGACAGGCACAGTGATAAGAAGACATGCATGGCTAAAGGAACAAGCTTTACCGGATCATGTTAAAGCTAAGTTGCTAGATGCTCCTATGGACAAGACAAGTTTGTTTGGTACACCTGCCCAGCAGGTTATGAAGAAAATGGAAGAAAAGGCAAAATCTGTTCAAACTGTTAAAGATTTCCTGCAGGTTCAACCCCAAGGTTTAGCAGGAACTGGCCTGCCAAAATTGGTCCTTTCCTGACTCCACAAAATTTCAAAGGGGCAGGAATAGACGTTCCAGAGGCAGAAACCAACCCAGAGGAGGTGCCTACAGAGGACGACAGTGGCAAGGTAACAATAGAGGCACAGACACAGCCACTGCCACTACATCAGCACAACCACAGTGACTTAATCCTAAATCCGCCTACCAGGGAACAAATAGCAGCTCCTCTAGGCGGAAAGTTAACCTTATTTTCAAAGAACTGGCACTACATAACAAAAGACAAGTGGAATTTACAAACCATAGATCAAGGTTACCGGTTTCACTTCCACACTTTACCAGTCAAAAGAGGAATGCCAAATCTACCTCCAAATCAAAAAACAGAGGCTCTACGCCAGATAATGGAGTTAGCAAACATGAGAGCTGTGGAAAGAGTGCCAACAGCAGAACAAGGAAAGGGGTTCTACTCCAGAGTATTCCTAGTTCCAAGAAAGGAAAGAGTTGGAGACCAATTCTCGACCTGTCCACCTTAAATACATACATCATTGTCCCAAAATTCAAAATGCTGACCCTACAGCAACTTCTTCCCATGCTGGGCAAGGAGTCTTGGCTGGTAACTCTAGATCTCAAGGAGGCATACCTGCACGTCCCAATTCGACCAATCTGCAGAAGATACCTCAGATTTCTTGCAGGATCAGAGCACTATCAATTCTCAGCATTGCCCTTTGGCTTATCTACTGCGCCCAGAGTATTCACAAAATGCCTGGCATCAGTAATCGCCCATTGCAGACTACAGGGAATTCAAATTTACCCATACCTAGACGATTGCCTGCTACAAGGGGACAACAAAAGCAAGCTGACAACAGATTTACAAAGGGTCATTTACTTGCTACAAGGACTGGGATACACAGTCAATTTACAAAAGTCAAGGCTGATACCATCCCAAACAAGGACATTCTTGGGCGCGGAATTGGACACAGTACAACAAATGGCATTCCTGACTACAGAAAAACAAAAAGAACTTCCTCTTTATTTCTTGGCACTAACAAAACTGAACAAGTTAACAGCAAGAAAATTTCTACAGGCCTTGGGCTTCATGGCATCATGCATAATCTTGGTCCCATTTGCCAGACTACATATGAGGAAACTACAGTGGTACCTAAAGAATTTATGGTCCCAACACAGACACAGTCTAGAAACAGAAATCCCACTAATTCCATGCTTAAAACAGGAGTTCCTATGGTGGGCTCAGGCATGCCAGTCAAACCCAGGCCTGCCCTTCCAGATGTCAACCAAGCCAGACCATCACAACAGACGCTTCACACCTAGTATCGGGCCCACATGCTGGACAAATGCGTGCAAGGATTGTGGACACAGGATCAACTTCACCTGCACATCAATCTAAAAGAAATGCTGGCAGTAAAACTGGCAATCCAAAAGTTCAAACCATTCCTCAAAGAGGGCCAGTTGATGATAAGGACAGACAACAACACAGTCATGTGGTACATCAACAAACAGGGAGGCACTCATTCATACCCCCTATGCAGAATGACCTTGGACCTGTGGACCCTGGCACTCAGCTACAACATTCAGTTACAGGCAATATTTGTACCGGGGAAAGACAATACTCTAGCAGACATACTAAGCAGAACCACTTCGGATGCCCACGAATGGAAGCTGCACCCGGACATCTTCAAGACCATCTCAAAGAAATGGGGAATGCCACAGATAGACCTATTCGCATCACCTCTCAATCACCAGCTCGAAAAATTCTGCACAAGGACATTCCACCCACTAGCATGGAAAGTGGACTCACTCTCCTTCAACTGGAAAGGCCTAACAGCATATGCATTCCCTCCTCTTCCTTTGATACACAAGGTACTACTAAAAATCAAGGAAGAATGCCCAAGGATAATCCTGATAGCCCCAAACTGGCCAAGACAACACTGGTACCCACTACTGAAGAGCATGTCTCGAACAACATGTGGCCAATACCCTGATGCCTTTGATGTTAACTCAGAACAACTACAGCATCATACATCCAAACCTAAAACGCTGCAACTGACTGCATGGAACATCACATAGCAGCAGCTAATCCAGAACTTTCCCAAAGAGTTAAAGACATTATTCTTGAAGCACGCAGACCTTCAACAAGAAAGAACTATGCTGGAAAATGGAAAAGGTTTGTCATTTGGAGTACCGAAGAGGAAAAGATGTGTCAAACATAGATATGCCTAACATTCTGGAGTATCTGGCGAACTTCTTCATTCAGGCCTGTCCTACTCCTCCATCAAGATACATGCATCAGCTATTTCAGCAGAATACAGCTTTGAT
Source organism: Protopterus annectens (assembly GCF_019279795.1). Taxonomy (NCBI): domain Eukaryota; kingdom Metazoa; phylum Chordata; order Ceratodontiformes; family Protopteridae; genus Protopterus; species Protopterus annectens. The sequence continues at coordinate 525,695,537 of NC_056732.1, forward strand.
CCTCCTGTTTTTTCACCCTTTGCTCAGGCAGTTCCTCAGAGGAATCAAGAATGTAAAACCTCCAAGGAAACCACCATTACCAGCTTGGGACTTAAACTTTGTGCTAGAAAAGTTGACACTTGCACCCTTTGAACCAGCAGCAACAGCAGACCTACAACACCTGTCATGGAAAACTGCTTTCCTACTGGCAATTACTTCAGCAAGGAGGGTTTCAGAACTACAGGCCTTAATGGCAGTGCAACCCTTCCTAATCTTCCACCAAGATAGAGTGTCCTTGAGGACTAATCCTACATTTATGCCTAAGGTGGTATCCAGAGTATCTTTAAACCAGGCAATCCACCTACCTTCCTTCTTTCCCAACCCACAAAACAAAGGGGAAAGAATACTGCATACCTTGGATGTACATAGACAGCTACGCTACTACTTGGACAGAACAAAATATAGCAGAAAGACTGACCAACTTTTTGTAGCCTATGCAACAGGAAGGGAAGGAAAAGCTATTTCCAAACAGACAATCTCCAAATGGATAGGAAATTGCATACGATACTGTTACTCCTTCCATGGAAAACCAATTCCACAGAACATAAGACCTCATTCTACAAGGGCAACAGCCACTACCACAGCCTTCTTACGAGGAGTGGCAACCAAAGACATTATTGAGGCGGCTACTTGGACCTCCGTGCATACATTTGCCAAGCATTATAATTTGCCTCTTTATTCCAGATCCCGAGCAGGGTTTGCCACTGCCGTACTGCAAGGGATCTTAAACACACCATAATCTACCTTTATCCTCCTCCCTAGTTGGCTATGGTATTCTACCCACTTGTTATGACTGCAGATGCATCCATGAAGGACATAGTACAGTTTTGTACCTACCATAAATGTAGATGTCGAACTGGATAGCATCTGCAGTCAGGATTACCCTCCCTCCTTCCCTCTGTGGTACTCCTAGGGTGTTTACCCTCCTAATAGCTAGCTGTTGGGGAGTCTTTATGGTGTATTTGTTTGTATATATGTACATATATGCTTATTGTTGTGTTTACCTCTATCTATTTGGAAACATTGGCATCTATCCAAATTTTACCCTGCAAGAGGGCTACTGGCATCTGGGGCAAGAAACACTGAGGAAAATGGCGTCGGCTGATGCTTTTATACCCGAAGACCAGCAGAGATGACGTCGGGTGGAGTGCGACATCAGCCGAAGCCGGACCCGGACTTTGGAATCCGGCCGACTGCAGGGCTGCCTGACGACAGGACAACCCACTTGTTATGACTGCAGATGCTATCCAGTTCGGACATCTACATTTATGGTAGGTACAAAACTGTACTTTTCAGTAGTCAAGATCTGCCCTTGACTAATCCGACTTGGGTGGGGTCAAGTGCTTGGATATTGTCTATGTCATTGTTTATGAGAGAGTTTCCAGGGTCAGTATTGCCACCATGTTTGTGCAGGGGGGTGACAATGTTAGTTGGAATGAAGCCAGTACTTAAGCTGTGGTTGAATTAGGGTGCTCAGTGGTGAAGCCAGTTCTTGCTGCAGATGGTGCAGAATGCATCTCTGGATATTATCAGGTCCCATGGAAGATGTGTTCTTTGCCTTGGATAGGGCCTGTAACACTTGATCAACAGAGATTTGAGGTGCATGGGTAAGGCCTCAGGCCTTGGAAAGTCTTCTAAATGTGGACATGATTGTGTTGTGTGGGTTGGGTGAGGGCAATTGCATGCTTCCTGCAATGTTTGGAAGCATTCTGACTCCAGAACTTTACAATAAAGTCAAAATAAACATCTTCACATGGGTGTGTTTCCCAGTGATTCTGATCTTTATTCTAAGAGCAAGAAAGAAACCAGGAAAGCAAGGCCATTGAGGACACAAACTAGTCCTCTCCTGAGCTCAAACTGCAACATATGGAAGTTTCTCATCCTCTCCATAGTTGTACATGTACTGGAATCTTTTCTTGTCAGGCTCTCACTTTGGCAGTCATGGAGCTCGAAGTTATTGTTCATAGGTAGGTACTAGGCTATCGGCCCTAGGGCCTGTACAAGCCTCGTCAAAAAGGTACCCTGGCTTTCGCCACCCAAGAAAATTATTTTCCTATGCCCCTTTCGAGCAGAGCCACAGAGGTGATCCACGGGGTGAATTTCCTATTTCCCATCCAATCAAATTTTTTTTGAAGAGTGCTAATGAGGAGCTTTGATATAGATAGGTAGTTTGTTCCAAAGTATGGGAAGTCTCTGGGACAGGAATCTATCCCTCCAGCATGTTCTGTTTATTGTGGTGACAAGGTTTAGGTCCCTAGTAGCTCGGAGGGATTGGGATTTCTTTAATTGGAGCATGTCCAACAGCTCTGGGTTTGACATAGCTTTGTATGTTAGGCATAGATCGCCTCTGAGTAGGCAATGTGCGATGGAGTAAAGCTGGAGTTTTTTGAGACGGTCTGCATAGGGCATCTGTTTGAGGCCAGTAATCCCCTTTGTAAGGTATTTCTGCAGCCTTTCCAGTTGTTTTAGATGTCTTGTGAGGTACATACCAAAAGGGGTGTTGTACTCTATATATGTAAAAATACTCAGAAACAGCTAACATTGACAGATCCACATAGACTAACTTTTTATTTATTGCCTAAAATTCATAAAACCCTAACTAATAGACCTGTTGCATCAGGCAGGGGTTCATTAACAGAACCACTTTCGGAATTTTTGACTCTACATCTACAACCTCTTTTGAGTTTAGTTAGATCAAGGTTGAAAGACACGACTGAATTCCTACAAATTGTGGCAGACTCCCAACTTGAGCCTGGCTGGTGGATGTGCACCCTTGATGTTAAATCTTTTCTATACAAACATTCCACATTGGGCCGGATTACAGGCCGTTGAATATTGGTTGGTCAAGGGTAATCTTTATCCACCGGGTTTCAATACTCTGATACTTTGTATGGTGGAACAGGTACTAACCAAGAATATTTTTTATTTTCATCAAGATTGTTCTTGGCAAGTCCAAGGTACAGCAATGGGGGCATCATTTGCACCAATATATGCCAACCTATTTATTGGGTTCCTAGAGGAACAGCTTATCTATGATAGGGCCCACAGTATCTATATAGAGGAATTGGACATCTGGCATAGGTACCTTGATGACTGCTGGCTCGTTCGGGGGTCTGATGAGGAATATCTATTGGAGTTTGTTCAATACCTAAATGACAACAAGTGGGGGTATTGAATTTACTCTCAGTATGCAATATAGTGAAATTCAATACTTGGATGTCTTTATCACTAGAAATAGTGATAATACACTTGATACAAACATTTTTAGAAAATACCCACAATATAATACCTTGTTGGATGCCAATAGTCTACACCCAAAACATATTATAAGAAATATTCCCAAGTCTAAATTTTTGAGAATCAAAAGGATATGCTCCAATCAGGCAAGTTATGAATACTATCAGCATGACTTAAAGAAAAGATTTAAGGCCAGAGGTTATAAATTGGGTCATGTTATGTCAGCATATAATTGGGCGGAACAATTTAGTAGAAATGAGTTGCTTAGTTATAAAGAAAAAAACAATACAGGGGTGGTCCCCATTAGATTTGTGACTACATTTGGTAGGAATATTAATGCTATTAGAAATGTGATTAAAAGTAATTGGAATATCCTATTAGCTAATCCAGCTTTAGCTAATATTCTTGCCTCAGAGTGCCAGTTTTCATATAGGAGAGGTCGTACTTTGGGATCATATTTGAACCTACATTAAAAGGGAAGACAGATGAATACGGGTGGTATACAACTCGCACTTTCTGGTGACCATCTAAGGGGCTCCTTTTCCTGTGGCCATTGTTCATTTTGTGTATAGATGAGGAAATCTAAAGAATTTTCTAGCAGGAATACAACAAATGTTTTTGAGAGTAGATGTTTTGGCAATTGTGGAACCAATTGGGTCATATATCTTGCCACCTGTTCCTGTTCTGCCTTTTATATTGGGCAGACTTCAAGACCATTGAGAATCAGGATGTCAGAACATCTTAGTGACATTAGGAACAAACGTCTATCTAGTGCTTTATATAAGCATGCATTGTCTCATACCAGCGCAAAGTTGGTTTCAAATCATTGATGCCATCAGGGGTGACGATATTAATAAATTTGGATGGCACGATATGCTTAACAGCAAAGAAAAGGCTTGGATTATTAGACTAGGTGTCATTTAACCCGGGTCTTAATGATCATTTATAAGATGATATATACTTACAAGATATCTAGATATGATTAATTTTTCTGTTTTCAGTATATTTACATAAAAATCTTTTGACTTTTATGTTAATTTTTATTTTTTGATATGATATCTTTAAATGTGTAATTGTCCTCACTTATTTACATATTAGCCAATTATCTTATGGCCATATTAAGTCAGTTGGAGCGCCACGCTATCACCGAAGAAGGCTTTGTGCCAAAACCGGTCTGTTTGTTTACGTCAGAACATATAAATAAATGGTTATTGGAAACATTCATTCTGGGTGCTGGTTGCCTTTTTGATTTTGAGCTATCTGTTTTGGCCGTGCACCTGCCTGTCATGCATGTTCTTTTTTTGGATTGCATTGATTCAGTGATTGCACCTGGTTTGCAGTCATCTGCAAACTTGGTCAGCCGCAACCCCTTAGTTTTGACCTGAACTTCTGAGAAGTATAACCAAACAGCACTGAATTCTGTGTCACCCCACTGGTATTTGCTGGTTTATGTGGAGTCAACCACTTTGATAGGTTGCCAAATGGCTCACAAACCGGACACACTATCTTACACCAAAGGGGTTTACGTTCAGTTTGCTAAGTTTATTGGTAATGCCTAAATGTGGGATTGTGTCAAACCTTTGCCAGGTCAAGGTATGCTGTGCGCACAGATTTGCCCTCGTCAATGGCCTTGGTCAAATTTTCAATGAAATACACCATATGTAACAGGCAGGATCTGCCCTTCATGAAGCCGAATTGGGTAGAATCCAGGGATTGGAGGTCACATATGTCTTTTATTTATGAGGCCCATAATGATATGTTCCATGGCCTTACAGATGAGGCTGGTCAGGTGTATGGGTCTGTAATTCCCAGGGGTCTGTTGCTAGGCCACCTTTGTGGAGGGGACTAACTGTTGCTGTTCTCCATTCTGCAGGAACAAAGCCTGTGGTTAGGCTGTGATTGAAAAGGATACTTAGTGGTGATGCTAGTTCATGTTTTAGCTGGTTTAGAAGACAGCTTGGGATGTCATCTGGTCCCATAGAAGTTGTGTTTTTTGCCTTGGACAAGGCTTTGAGGACCTGCTCTTCAGATATGTAGGGTGGTGTGGAAGTTTGGGGGAAGGTTTGTTGCAAGTTAGGAGGGGATAAGGAAGTGAAATTTTTGCCAGACCTATCCACTAGTAGATTTGCTATCTCTGTGGGGACAGTATGTGTGATAGTTTTGGCCATTAGTTCTGCACATGCTTGGGTCCTATCCTTTAGGTTACATTTGTAGCTGTAAAAGGCCTTATGGTTATCCTTTGCTGTACTTGCTAAGTTTCTCACAAAGGAGACCTTGGAGGATTTGACAAGTTGTCTTATTTGCCTGTTAAGCCTGAGGAGGGTGCTTTTCCATTGTTGCGGCCTTGCCTTTGTTCTCTTGGACATCAACATTTTGCATTTATTGTGAAGTTTGTTGATGCTGGGTGTCCACCATGGCCACTTGGTTTTACTTGGGGCTCTGGCTTTGGTTCTTTCTGGTACGGCCAGGTTTATAGATTCATGTAAATGATTGTACAGCTCCTTAGTATAAGCTTCATCATAGTTACCACTTCCAGCTTAGGGTGGGGCTTGGAATGCATTTATACCTTCACCTAGGAGGGTATAGTTTGCCTTGGTGAAGTTTTTAGTCCGAGTTCACCGTTTGTGAGTTCTGGTGACTGTTTTTGGTCAGTTTTAACTAATGAGGGTCTGACAGATGACCCTCATTAGTTAAAACTAATACTAGGCCAAGGGTTGTTGTCTGGTATGCTTTTTGTATATGGTAGGTGGGGATAGGGTGGTGAAGTTTACACTGAATCTGTCAGCTAGCAGACTGGCAATATCTTCCGGTGTAGTATGAGTGACCCCGTCTACAACCATTTTGGCACATAGCTGGGCAATCCCTTTTAGACTTTGGATGTGGTTAAAGAATGCCTTATGGTTATCCTTGACTAGGGATACAATTTTAGTTTCGTAATTTGCTTTAGAAGACTTTGCAAGATTTATGCTCCTCTTGTTTAGGCTTAGGAGGGAACTTTTCCTCTGCAGTGTGATATTCCTCTTCCTTTTAGACAACAGTTTCTTCCTATTCTTGTGTAATCTAAGTCCACCACTGTGGCTTGTTTTTATGGGAAGACCTGGTTTTGATCCTGTCTGGTACAGCAGAGTTGATGCAGTTACTTGTGTTTGCACAGGGCATTTTTGTACACTTCTGCATTGTGAACATCGGTTAGTAGGCTGTAGTTAGCTTTGGAAAAGTTTTATATAATATTTGTTCTGGTGAGGGTGTCAGTTCCAGTAGTTACTTCAAACTAGACTGATTTGTGGTCTGACCCAACCAGGGAGGGCATCCCTCATGGGAAAGTACAGTGAACCCCCCCCCCCCATGTTGGTGAGTACTGTGTCCAGAACATTTGAGTCCCTAGTGGGGGTGCACGCTGTTTGTTCAGAGCATTTGTGTTAACAAAATCCAGGAACCTCTAGGCCTGCATGTTTTGCTCATGCATGTCCCCCAGTCTATGGAAAGATGGTTGAAATCTCCCATGGCTAAGGTGTTGGGCTGTATGACAAGGGATTCCAGTAAGTTGAGGTAGGTGATGTGCTTATCCTAGTTCATAGTGGAGGATCTGTAGCTAGCAGTGATGTGATATGGTACTTCCAATAGTTAATTGGGCATGGAGTAGTTTGAGAGAGTTGTGCTGTTTGACCAGTCTCAGTGTATTTGGTTTTAACGAAGATGGATACACCTCCACCTTTGCTTTCTTCATGGTGATTTTGAGGATTGAACATGTGGAAGGCATTGTAGCTTTGCATGACTGGGATGCTCTCAGCAGCCTTGCATCCCATTTCGGTAACTGCACACACATCAGCATCCTGTAAGGTGAGGAGTGCTCCCAGGGAGTGTAGTTTTGTGTTTAAACTCCTTCCATTAAGCAGCACGACCTTGAGTTTGTCTCTCTTAGATTTTGTTACATTGTAAAATTTGTTCTGACATTGCATAAAAAATGCACTGTGGAGGAGGCATGGGCCTTTGACAGTATCCAAAAGCCTAGGGTGGACAGGTGCAGGCCATGTTTAGCAAAGCAGAGAGGTCTGCCTGCCATTTCCTGCCAGGCTGACAGATACTGGATCCCCCTGGGCTGCTAACCAGAAGCTAAGCCAATTGTTGAAGTCAGTCAGTTTTTGTTTATACTGTGGCATCATCCTGGATGAGGGTAGGATACTATTTAGGGCTAGGGACATACCTGTCTGGGACACATAATCAGAGAGTTCCAGGAGAGGTCTCAAGTCATTCATTCCATCAAGGAGTATGACAGAGTCATAACGATACTTCTTGATGAGTGACTTGAGTGCATGCATAATTTTTCAGATCCTGGCACCTGATAGGCAGCTGACCGTGACCTTCTTCTTGTCCAGTCTGGTGAGGGGGTCATTTGTATGTCTCACTATGGAGTTGCCTCTGACCAGTACATTTGATGTGTTTTGCCTTAGGAGCTTATTCATTGAGACGTGTGTGTGTGTGTGTGTGTGTGTGTGTGTGTGTGTGTGTGTGTGTGTGTGTGTTGATATGTTTAGTGGTTTCATTTTGCTTAGTGGCAAGTGTGGGTGGTGTGCGTTTGGGAGGTCTCTGTTCTTTTTCTAGGCTTTTAGTGAGTACCTCTGCATATGTGGGTTTGCCGTAACCTTATTTTGTGTGAGAGAGGTTTGCACGAGAGGTGAAGCGTGTATGCTGACAACCTGCTTAATGTCTAATTTGTTTTTACATGAGAGAATTAACTCCCAATTCCATGGTGTGTTTGCATCTCTGGCATAGGGTGTTAGTTTTCTTTAGGAGTAAATGGTTGCCCATATGCATGAAGTATTTGCTACATTGCCTCAAGATGCCCATATCAATCGAGTTGGCAGGAGAAATGATGGGAAACTGCACATCCATTGTGGCAGGATTTTTCTGAATGTGGTATTTGGGAAGGAAGTGGGCTAGCTGGACTTAATCACAAACAGCAAAAATGAAGGAGCAATTCCATTAAATACAGTTAAAGTGCAGTACTGGCTTAAAATATACTACTTTTTCTTTTCCTTTTTTGTTTTTTTTTGTTTGTTTTTATTCAATGGATGCCTTGGATTTCAGTGCAGATGCACTCCAAACCTCTGGCTAAAGATTCCAAACATTGAGCTGCTCTGGTAAACTGAGCACAAACCCTCACAAACATGAGGCTTATGTACAGGCAAATTTAAATAGTTTTAACACAACTGCCAATGAGAGACCCAGAATGAGCCATGAGACTTTGTCCGGCAATCCCCAACTCAGATGGGTCCTGAACTACATACGTCTGGCACAAGGTTGCAGGGAAGGCCCTCTTAATGTAAGATGGCTGGTTTAAGAACACTGTGATGCCAAACAGTCTAGATTCAGCAGGTCTGAATGTAGCTTATGGTATGTAAGGCAAGGAAGCATAATTTCTAGATGGGAAGGAGTAAGTGAGAGTCACTTAAAGGTCAAAGTGAGTGTGTTCAGTAATATTAGTATTAGATGATTTGCAGTGGTACCACGCTCGGCACAAACTGGCAGCTCTTCGAGCAGCTGTGAACAGTGGGAGACCATGGAGAGTGTTTCATACAGAGAATTTTAAATCGGAGACGTTTGCTTATATGCAAGCATGGGAAACTGTTTGCACATTGTGGCTTTTATACCTGCAGGATGAAAGATTTTTATGAAGTTAAACCCTTAGGTCAATCAGATAAAAACACAATAAGCTATGGACCAGTAGTTTCCACCTTGGATGGGTTGAATTTGGCTATCTGCTCTCACCAGAGTGCAAAAGAACTGCCCAATGTAAAACAAACAGGCTTTGAGCTCAAGTACAGTAACAAATGCTTTTATAACAGAAGTAAGAATTCCTGAAATATCAGGAGTCTTTGGAAATAAGTTCACTAACCCTGAGAAATTTTCACAACACAAACAAACTTTGCAAAACTTAGAAACATTTTGGCAGACTCTGGAGAACTTTAGCAAACTCGGATTAGCTTTTGCAGAATACTGTTAAAACAACCTAAGAGCAGTAAAGTCTCTTGGAAGAGAACTCAGCAGGCCATCCCTTTAACAAGGAGTCTTGGGCTTCTCTGCATTTTTTTTGGAAGACACTGTATGCTGGACGTGATCTCAGAGACTCTAGGTTGACCTTTGTGGCATTTGCTTTGACAATGCCTTGATGCTTTCTAGTTGCCACCCTAGAGGAGAAGCTGACGAATCTGTCCTGTTAAAGTGGACAGATATGAAAGATGTTTTTCATGTTTCACTGTTGCAGTTATCACCTGTGGGATGTTCGTGTTTCACTGTTGCAGTCATTACTCTTGGGTTATCCTGCTGGCAGGCTACCCGCAGTCAGCCTGAATTCCAAAGTCCTGGTCCGGCGTCGGTTGCTGTCACCTCTTCCCTGACGTCAGTGCTCCAGGGTTATAAAAGATGCAGCCGATGCCATTTTCTTCAGTCTTTCTTGCTGCGCGGTACCCGAAGCAAAAGCAGTTCACAAGTGCCGGTCAGCCGACTCCTGCGATTTTCAAAATTGAATTTCAAATCCGAAGTCTTCATTAAAGCTAAGTACCCCATTGGGGAAACTTTTTTCTTGCTCCAGACCGATGTCAGAAAAAGTTAACAATTGTATTTCTTGTGGGAAGCAAATGCCTCATAAGGATTTTCATTCTTACTGTATTCTTTGCCTAGGCCTTGATCACGACGTTGCTAGCTGTTGGTTTTGTACTCTATTTAACCAACGCACTATTAAGCGTCAGTACGATTTTGCCTTTCATTACTTTGGCTGAAGGTTTAATTATATAATGCTGTCAGAACAGCAGACGACCGGAGTTTATAAAAAGCGCAAGGAAAAGGAAAAGGACAGGCATCCGAGGTCCAAAACCGATGAGGCCCCCGCTAAGCCAGTCGGCGGTTCTCAGTGAGGTGCTTTCGCAGCCCCTTACGCCCGCTACCTCAGAGCCACAGGCCACGTCTGACTCCCATGTGGAGCCGACTAGGTCTCTGGATACTCAAGGTATTGGACTCTCGGAAACTGTTCCTTCAGATGGGTCCGGAGCCGCTGAGCAGGCATCTGCTTCTGAGGGTGTTTTCAGACCTACACAATTGTATGTCAAGCCAACCTCAGCTTCAAAGACTAAAACAGCTCTAAAGACAAAGAAACAAGTACAGCATTCTCCTGGACAGACTTCCATGCCTAAGAAACAGATGCTTAAAATAGCCGAAGACCTAATTACTTTGATCAGGGGTTCCCATCCCCCTCCTGATAAGAGGCCTAGGCAAGAGACAGAATATGACTCTTCTGATCAAGTTTCAATTTCCTCTGATTCCTCTTCTGAACAGGGATACTCTTTCCTCCCTATGAGGATTCTGATGCTGAAGAATCTATTCCTTCAGCCTGTCCCTCCTGAGGATTATTCTTTTGGGGAAGCCCTGCATACCATGAGGGAGCATTTTCACTGGGAGAGCCAAGATTACTCGGAATCTAAGAAAAGGCTCAGAGACTTTTTACTACCTCAGCACAGACCTCTTGCTGTTCCACCTGTTCTAGACATTGTAGATGTATTTTCAGAGTCTGGCTTGTCTCCTGACTCTCTACTCCCTGCACCTGCTAAGCCAGACAGATACTATAGGGTTCCAGACTCTCATACATTTCTATATAAAAACCCTGCTGCTGACCCAGAAACTATATCTCAGGGTCCCAAAGGGGTCAAGGCTTCCACTGCAAAAAACCCTGTCCCCTCTGATAGGGATTCTAGGGCACTGGGCAGATGGGGGAAAAAAGTTTACACTTCTGCTACCTTGGCTGTAAGGGCTTTAAATTGTCAGTTTCATATGCTTAAATATCATCAATACTTAATGTCATTGCTTAAACAGAAAATGTTGACAAATTCTGAATGTTCTGATAACAAGGAAATGCAGGATTTATTGCATGCAGCTGAACAAGTGGGAAAGCAAACTTTGCAATGTGATTTTGATTCACTGGAGGCCTCTTGCAGGGCCGCTGTTACGGGTTCTGTCATTAGAAGGCATGCTTGGTTAAAGGAACAGAATCTGCCTGATCATGTTAAAGCAAAATTATTGGATGCTCCATTACAGCATGATACTTTGTTTGTTGTTAAGGCAGAAGAGGTGTTGAAGAAAATGGAGGATAAAGCGAAATCCATGCAGACAGTTAAGGATTTCCTACAGGTACAGCCACCCAGATTTAGCAGGAACTGGCCTACAAAGAATTGGTCCTTTCCAGTGTCAGACAGGCCACAGAGGCAGGTACAGACGCCCCAGAGGCAGATCTCAGCCCCAAGGCTCATACAGGCCTAAACAATGGGGGAGCTTCTACCTCCAAAAGTGGAGAAGACAAATCACAACCATACAGGAAACGGTCCCAATGACCTTCCTCTGCCAGAACCAAGCACTTATCTTTTGGCAGCTCCCTTAGGGGGAAAACTAGCACTTTTTTCACCAAATTGACACACGATTACCCAGGACAAATGGGTCTTGAACATAGTGTCTCAGGGCTACAGGTTCCACTTTCACAACCTGCCAAGGGCAAAAGGTATGCCAGACCTGCCACACAATCAATGGGCAGAGGCACAAAAGCAAGTTTCATCCCTCATGGACATGAGAGCCATTCAGCAAGTACCACAACAAGAGCAAGGACAAGTATTTTACTCTAGATTTTTCTTGGTGCCCAGAAAGGACAAAGCCTGGAGACCAATACTGGACCTGTCTATACTAAACACATTTCTGGATGTTCCAAAATTCAAAGACTCTGCAGCAGCTACTGCCCATGCTGGGCAAGAAGGCTTGGCTCGTAACTTTGGACCTAAAAGAGGCATACCTGCATGTCCCAATCAGACAATCTTGCAGAAGATACCTCAGATTCATAGCTGGCTCAATGCACTACCAATTATCTGCACTGCCCTTTGGCTTATCTACTGCACCCAGGGTCTTCACAAAATGCCTGGCACCAGTAATTGCATTTTGCAGACAAAGAGGAATTCAAATATATCCTTACTTGGACGACTGCCTTATTCAAGCAGAGAACAAAGACATTCTACTAAAGCATCTGGCATTTGTAAAAAGATTACTAATTTGCCTAGGGTACACAGTAAATGAAAAGAAATCAAAACTAGTACCCTCTCAGGAGATATTCCTGGGTGCAAGCTTAAATACAACTGCCCAGATGGCTTATCTCACGCCAGACAAACAAATGCAACTGATTTCTTACTTCAAAATGTTGGCAACAAAGACCCAGTTATCTGCAAGGAAAATCCTGCAGGCTTTGGGCTTCATGGCATCCTGCATTCTGCTAATTCCATATGCCAGACTGCATATGAGGAAACTACAATGGTATCTAAAACGTGTTTGGACCCAACATTGCAACAGCCTGGAAACATTAATTACCCTCATTCCCTGCCTGCAAAAGGAGTTTCGATGGTGGGCACAGGCCTGTCACCACAACAAGGGACAGCCATTCATTTTACCCACAGCCAGGCAGACACTAACAACGGATGCATCAGGTTATGCCTGGGGGGCCCACATGGCAGGAAAATGTATTCAGGGCACATGGCCCGCAAGCCAGATGCATCTTCATATCAATCAAAAAGAGATGCTAGCTGTTCAGAATGCCCTGACAGCTTTCAGGGATCTACTTCATCCAGGACAACTACTGATAAAGACGGACAATACTACAGTCATGTGGTACATAAACAAGCAGGGAGGCACACATTCCTACCCCCCTCTGCAGACAAGCCATGACTTTGTGGGACACATCATTGACTTATCAAGTTCACCTGCAAGCACAATTCCTGTCAGGAAAAATAAATACTCTGGCAGACGAACTAAGCAGAAACCTCATGGATCCCCACGAGTGGAAACTGGACCCACAAGTCTTCAGCACGATAACAAGGAAATGGGGATGCCCATACATAGATCTATTTGCCTCCCCTCACAACTGCCAATTACAGAGATTCTGCACAAGGATGTATCATAAGCAAGCATGGAAAGTGGATGCCCTATCCTACAGCTAGAAAAAACTAACAGTATATGCCTTTCCTCCACTGCCTCTCCTCCCCAAGGTACTCCTAAAGGTCAGACAAGAGAAGCCAAAAATGGTACTGATTGCCCCAGACTGGACACGCCAGCACTGGTACTCAATACTAAAGAACTTATCTCAAGGTCCAGCCTGGACATTGCCTCAAACTTCTCACTTACTGACCCAATAAAACAATCAAATCCTGCACAGCCAACTCAGGACCTTAAATCTGGCAGCATGGCGGATAATGTAGCCATTCAGAACACTCCTCTTTCAAAAGCTGTTATGGGTGTTATCTTGGAGGCCAGGAGGCCCAGTACCAGAAAATCTTATGCAGAAAAATGTAAGAGATTCTGTGCTTGGAACCAGGAACAAGAAATTGACACATTTGTACCAAATATTCCTCAGATTTTACAATACTTAACTGAGATGCTAGATAAAGGCCTATCTTTTTCATCAATTAAGATTCATGCCTTTGCCATTTCAGCCCATTACAATACGGAACCACCTGTCTTTTTTCATCCTTTAATAAGGCAGTACCTCAGAGGGGCCAAAAAATAAGACCTCCAAGGAGAGCACCAGTACCTGCATGGGACCTCAATTATGTCTTGGAAAAACTCACACTGCCTCCTTTTGAGCCACCCTCAACAGCTGATATAAAATTCTTATCCTGGAAAATAACTCTGCTCCTAGCAATAACCTCTGCAAGACGAGTCTCGGAGTTGCAGGCACTCATGGCTGTGGAACCTTTTATCATTTTCCATCCAGACTAGGGTTCATCCTCAGAGAAACCCTCATTTATGCCTAAGGTGGTGTCCAGTGTGGCCCTTAACCAAACCATCCACTTGCCTACCTTCTATCCAAACCCACAGAACAAGGGTGAGACTTCTGCATTCTTTGGACATACACAGAAAGCTACGCTTCTACTTGGACAGGACTAAAGAAAGACTGAGCAACTTTTAGTGGCATATGCTGCAGGATCACAAGGAAAGGCTATCTCAAAATAGACTATTTCTAAATGGATAGGCCATTGCATTCGTTTCTGCTACTCACAGCATGGCAAATCAGTGCCTAAGGGCATTAGGCCACATTCTACCAGAGCAGCAGCCACTTCAGCAGCCTTCCTCAGAGGAGTACCAACCAAAGACATCTTAGAGGCTGCAACTTAAGAGTTCAGTGCACACTTTTACAAAACACTAACACTTACCTCTCTACTCTAAATCCAGAGCAGGCTTTGCCACTGCAGTTCTGCAGGGCCTCATAGCCTCTACTAATCCTATTTAGCCCAGCCACCCATCCTCAGCTTTGGGATTCAACCCAAGAGTAATGACTGCAACAGTGAAACACAATGAACATAGTACAGTTGTGTACCTACCATAAATGTAGATGTTCGAGTGTATTCACTGTTGCAGTCCAGGTTACCCTCCCACCATCCCCCTTTCATTTGCTGGGTCTTATCTGTACTTCTCTATTCTATACAACCTATGTGGTGTATTTGCTTGTAGATGAAGGAAATGTTTACTTTAGTGCATGCATTTTTATTGGCATAATCTATTTAGCCTACCCTTTTGGGGGCACCTAACATCTGGGGCAAGAAAAACTGAAGAAAATGGCGTCGGCTGCATCTTTTATACCCCTGGCGCACTAACATCAGGGAAGAGGCGACAGCAACCGACGCCGGACCAGGACTTTGGAATTCAGGCCAACTGCGGGTAGCCTGCCAGCAGGATAACCCAAGAGTAATGACTGCAACAGTGAATACACTTGAACATCTACATTTATGGTAGGTACACAACTGTACTTTCTCTGCTGTGGTAGCCCTGGTCCGGCCCGAATACCAGAGTCAGTGTTTTTGCTTCGGCTGCAGTCACCTGTAGTCTGACATCATATTATTAGTGCTATAAAGCCAGGCAGCCGATGTCATTACGTCTGTCTTTCTTGCCGTGGAGCCCTTAGCCGAAGCAGTTCACATGAGTGCCGGTCGGTCGCTACCAGAAGTTGAATTTCAGCAGAAAACATCTAAAGCGAAGTGCCCCATTGGGGATTCTTTTCTTGCACTAACCGATGTCTGAAAAAGTTAATTGTCTCGCCTGTGGAAAGCAGATCCCACACAGAGACTTCCAATCTTACTGCATCACTTGTTTAGGCCCAGACCACGACGTCCCCAGATGTTCATCATGCATACAGCTGCAGTCATAACAGATGGGTTCTCCTGCCGTCAGGCGGGTCCTCGGTAGGCCGAATTCCAAAGTCTAGGTCCGGCGTCGGTTGTTGTCGCTTCTTCCCTGACGTCAGTGCGACAGGGGTATAAAAGAACCAGCCGACGCCATTTTCTTCAGTCTTTCTTGCCGCGCGGTGCCCGAAGCAGAAGCAGTTCGCAAGTGCCGGTCGGCCAGCTCCTGAGATTACGAAAATTTGGAAACCGAAGTCTTCTTAAAAGCTAAGTACCCCGTTGGGGAAACTTTTCTTGCCTCAGACCGATGTCAGACAAAGTTAATAATTGTATTTCTTGTGGGAAGCAAATACCGCATAAGGATTTCCATTCCCTCTGTATACCTTGTTTAGGCCCAGACCACGATGTCTCGGTCTGTCACTTTTGTGCTACCTTCAACAAACGCACTATTAAGCGTCGGGCGGAGTTCGCCCAGCATTTTTTTGGGAAAGCATTTAACTATACCATGTCGTCGGATACTCCGACTCCGGTTTTGTCTAAAAAACGCAAAGACAAGGACCGACACTCGAGGTCCGCGACCTCTACCGACACCACGCCAAAACCGACTACACGTGGTCCGGTTCTCAGTGAGGTGCCTACGCAGCCCCTGATTACCAACGACACATCTTTGGCGGTGTCTCCTGTACCCGAGGTCGCAGGCTCCTCGGCCCACACCCCGACTACAGATACCGAAGCCACTCTTGGCGTTGAAACACAGAATGTGGACAGGTCCACCTTCCACTCAAGGTGTCTTCAGACCTTCCTCTTCTTTCTCCATCAAGGCTTTCACCAAGTCTAAAGCATCCATGCACCCTAAAAGACCAGCTACACAGGGCCCATCTCCAGGCCCCATGCTAAGAAACAGATGCTTAAAATGGCTGAAGATTTAATTACTTTAATCAGAGGTTCTCCGCCACCTCTGGACAAAAGGCCCAGAGTGGAGGAAGATTCCCCCTTCTCTGATCTGGGCTCCATTATTTCAGAACACTCTGATGATCAGGAACAGTCTTACTCCCCTTTTGAAGACTCTGATGCAGAGGAGTCTATTCCTTCTGTATCCCCCCCTGAGGATTACTCATTTGGGGAAACTTTGCATACCTTAAGGGAACACTTCCACTGGGAAGGCCAGGATTATTCAGATTCCAAGAAAAGGCTCAGGGAATTTCTTTTGTTACCCCAGCACAGGCCTCTGGCTATACCTCCTGTCTTGGACATCCTAGATGATGTTTACTCGGAGGCCTGCCTTAACCCGGACTCTCTACCTCCAGCTCCAGTTAAGCCTGACAGGTACTACAGGGTTCCTGACTCACACCAATTTCTTTACAAAAGCCATGCTGCTGACCTACAAACCATCTCACAGGGGCCCAAGGGAGTTAAGGCTTCCATTGCCAAAAATCCGCTGCCTTCCGAGAGAGATTCCAGATCCTTAGAAAGGTGGGGAAAAAAGGTATATACCTCTGCTACCTTAACCATGAGAGCCTTAAACTGTCAGTTTCATATGCTAAAATACCAACAGTTTCTGTTATCTCAATTGAAAAGTAAAATGTCACAACCTGAACAACCAGACTTGAAGGAGTTGCAGGATTTGATGCATAGTGCAGAACAAGTGGGTAAACATACCTTACAATGTGGTTTTGATGCTCTAGAGGCCTCATGTAGAGCTGCTGTTACAGGCTCAGTCATACATAGGCATGCCTGGCTCAAGGAACAAGCCTTGCCTGATCATGTCAAAGCTAAATTACTAGACTCCCCTCTTCAAAAGGATGTACTATTTGGGGCAAATGCTGAGGAAGTATTACGGAAAATGGAGGAAAAAGCTAAATCAATGCAAACTGTGAAAGAATTTCTGCAGGTTCAACCCCCACGTTTTAGTAGAAATTGGCCTTCCAAAAACTGGTCCTTTCCTGCCACAGACAGACCACAAAGAGGCAGATACAGGCGCCTGAGGGGCAGAGGACAATCACAAGGATCGTACAGAGGCAGACAATGGCAAGCTCCTACACAAAGAGGTGGTGAGGACTACTCACAATCTTTCAGAAAGCAGACCCAATTACTTTCCCCTTTGCAGGCCAACCAGGTCTGAAATGGCAGCCCCCTTAGGAGGAAAGCTGGCACTATTCTCAAAAAATTGGCATGTTGTCACAAAGGACAAATGGATCCTGGACATTATAAACAGAGGCTACAAATTCCATTTTCATACCCTTCCAAAAATGAGAGGCATGCCAAACCTGCCACACAATCAAAGGGCAGAGGCACAAAAGCAAATTTCAGATCTTATAAACATGAAAGCTATTCAAGAGGTACCTACACACGAACAAGGTCAAGGTTTTTATTCCAGGCTATTTCTGGTGCCAAGGAAGGGAAAAGATTGGAGACCTATTTTGGATCTTTCCATCCTAAACACATTCCTACTCATACCAAAATTCAAGATGCTCACTCTACAGCAGCTTCTTCCCATGCTGGGCAAGGAGTCTTGGCTGGTAACATTGGACCTCAAGGAGGCATACCTGCATGTCCCAATCAGACAAAATTGCAGAAGATACCTCAGATTTCTTGCAGGTTCAACCCATTATCAATTCTCTGCATTGCCCTTTGGCTTATCTACTGCACAGAGTATTCACGAAATGCCTGGCATCAGTAATTGCCTACTGCAGACTTCAAGGGATACAAATATACCCTTATTTGAACGACTGCCTGATCCAAGCTGACAGCAAGCACATTCTTCTGAAACATCTGGCTTATGTAATAATGTTATTAAACTCTCTGGGATACACAGTCAACAAAGAGAAATCAAGGCTAATACCCTCTCTGAATATAATTTTCCTGGGTGCCAATTTGGACACAAACACCCAGATGGCCTACCTCACGCCAGAGAAGCAGGGGCAACTAATTCAATATTTCAGAACACTGGCAAATTGCACCAGGCTGACTGCAAGGAAAATCCTGCAGGCTCTGGGATTCATGGCATCTTGCATCTTACTAATCCCATGTGCAAAGCTGCATATGAGAACTACAATGGTACCTAAAAAACATATGGTCTCAACACAGCCACAGTTTGGAAACAATAATACCACTAATTCCATGTCTGCAAAAGGAATTTCTGTGGTGGGCTCAAGCATGTCAAACAAACACAGGTCTTCCATTCAGCAAGCCTCAAGCAAATCAAGCCATCACAACAGACGCCTCGGACTACGCCTGGGGGGCGCACATGACAGACCGGTGAATTCAGGGCAAATGGTCCCAAAAAGAAAAGCACCTTCACATCAATCAAAAAGAAATGCTAGCAGTAATAAATGCTATTATAGCTTTCAAGGACCTTCTACAACCAGGTCAACTATTGATAAGAACGGACAACACCACAGTTATGTGGTACATAAACAAGCAGGGAGGAACACATTCTTATCCCCTATGCAGACTGGCCATGTCACTTTGGAGCATAGCCATGGACTTACAAATGGAACTACAAGCACAGTACTTGCCAGGCAAGGAAAATACGCTGGCAGACAACCTAAGCAGGAATATGACAGATCCACACGAATGGAAGTTGCATCCAAAAGTTTTTACAGAAATAATACAAGAATGGGGAAGGCCAGACATAGATCTCTGCCTCCCACAAAAATCATCAATTGACAAAATTCTGCTCGAGGATCTTCCATCCAAAGGCCTGGAGAGTGGACGCTCTCTTTCAGTTGGACATCAATGACAGTTTATGCCTTCCCGCCTCTTCCTCTGCTGCCCAAAGTCCTATTGAAGACCAGAGCAGACAGACCAAAGATAATCCTCATTGCTCCGGACTGGCCAAGGCAACACTGGTACCCACTCCTGAGGAGCCTGACGCATTCCCCTCCATGGACCTTGCTTCTAATGCCTCTTCTTCTGACTCAGCACAGCTTCAAAACTCTTCACAGTCAGCTAAAAACACTCAATCTAGCCGCATGGAAGATTCCTTAGCATCACAGCAGGCCCTACTCTCCAAGGAGGTGCAGGATGTCATCTTGGAGGCCAGAAGGCCATCAACTAGAAAAGCTTACTCCGCAAAATGGAAACGTTTTTGTGTCTGGAATGAGAAAAAGGGCCAGAACCCTGGAAAACTGAATTTACCTCAAATACTACAATATTTGGCTGAACTGCTAAGCAGTGGACTTTCGTTCTCCTCCATCAAAATCCATGCCTCAGCCATTTCTGCAGAATACAACACAGATCCTCCTTTATTCTCTCACCCTCTTTTAAGACAGTTCCTCAGAGGGGCTAAGAATTTAAGACCTCCAAGGAAACAACCAATACCTGCTTGGGATCTCAATTTCATTCTGGAAAAACTGACTTTGCCTCCTTTTGAGCCAGCTGCCTCATCAGATTTGCAATATTTGTCCTGGAAAACAGCTTTCCTTCTGGCTATCACTTCAGCTCATAGAGTTTCAGAACTACAGGCTCTCATGGCTGTTCAGCCTTTTATCATCTTCCATCAGGACAGAGTTTCCTTACGAACCAACCCGTCCTTTATGCCTAAAGTGGTATCCAGGGTAGCTTTAAATCAGGCCATACATTTACCTACTTTTATCCCAATCCTCAAAACAAAGGAGAGATTACTACATTCCTTGGACATCCACAGGCTACTGCGTTATTATTTGGACAGAACAAAACCTTTCAGAAAATCAGAACAGCTCTTTGTGGCCTATGTGGTAGGAGCTCAAGGAAAACCAATTTCCAAACAGACAATCTCAAAATGGATAGCCCACTGCATACGCTTTTGCTATTCCTTTCATGGCAAAACTGTACCTACAGGCATTAGAACTCATTCCACCAGGGCCACAGCCACCTCTGCAGCCTTCCTCAGAGGAGTTCCTACCAAGGATATTTTGGAAGCAGCCACTTGGGAGTTCTGTGCATACCTTCTCCAAACACTACAACCTACCATTATACTCCAAATCTAGAGCAGGCTTTGCCACTGCAGTCTTGCAGGGCATTTTGGCTCCTCCTAGTTCCACCTAGTGCCTACCACCCCTTTCTTAGCTTTGGGATTCTACCCATCTGTTATGACTGCAGCTGTATGCACGATGAACATAGTACAGTTTTGTACCTACCATAAATGTAGATGTTCGAGTGCTAATACAGCTGCAGTCCAGGTTTCCCTCCCTCCTTCCCCTCTAGGGGTATTCTTTTATGGTGTATTTGCTTGCAACTACTGTTTTTTGATTATATTGCATTGCATTACTACATAATTTTATGTATTGCCTTCCTTCTGGGGGCACCTGACATCTGGGGCAAGAAAAACTGAGAAAATGGCGTTGGCTGGTTCTTTTATACCCCTGTCGCACTGACGTCAGGGAAGAAGCGACGACAACCGACGCTGGACCTAGACTTTGGAATTCGGCCGACCGAGGACCCGCCTGACGGCAGGAGAACCCATCTGTTATGACTGCAGCTGTATTAGCACTCGAGCATCTACATTTATGGTAGGTACAAAACTGTACTTTGCCAGTTCTGTGCCCTCTTTAATGCGAGAACGTTTCGCCGTAGAGCTCTTTTTGTAGACTGTTATTTTTGTAATCCGTCTTCGCATTCCGATATGGTGTCCATCAGCCAACAGTCTTTGGACATTCTGAAAAAACGTAGAGATCAAGATTGAGACAGACCACACAACGCTAAGCCTTCTGAAGATGCTAACACTAAGCAGGTCGTCAGTTCTCTGGAATTCACTGAGACGCTTTCACAGCCCCTGATGTCCGATTTGATATCTATGCAGGCCTCTACTGAGACCCCTTTGGAGTCAGGTATGCCGCATAAATCTTCTTTGTCTTCCGAGCCTTTGGCTGTCTCTGCCTCGGTTGGGTCTGGAGCCGCGACACAGGCACCGGCTTCTGAGGAGTCCTTTTGCCCTACTGAATCTAGACAAAAACAGACGACTTCTCATCCGACTACCATTTCTCTCAGACCGATGGATTCTTTCAGGTCTAGACGCCAGGCCACTCCTAGCAAATTGGCTTCTAGCCACCATCTTGCTACTGCTCCTCCACCCCTAGCACAAAAGCTTAAATTGGTGGAGGATCTCATCTCCCTTATGCGGGGTAGTCAGGCCACAACTTCTAAAAGGAAAAGGCACCCTTCTCCAGAAATTATGACCGAACAGGATTCTGAGAAATCTGACTGTTCAGTTTTTGAAGAGGAACAGCATCCCTTAACTGCTTATGAGGATTCAGATGCAGAGAAATCCATCCCTTCTGCCTCCCCTCCAGAGGACCTTTCCTTTGGGGAAACCCTTCACTCCCTCAGGGAACATTTCCAGTGGCAATCTTAGGACTTCCCACAGTCTAAGAAAAGACTTGGAGCGTTACTGGACCTGCCTCAGCACAGACCCCTGGCCACCCCCCCTAATTTAGAAGATGTGGATGATGTTTTCCATGAATCCAGCTTAGCCCCTGATGCCCTCCCTCATGCTCCCAGTAAATGTGACCGGTACTACAGAGTACCGGATTCTCCCAAATACCTGTACAGGAATCCTGCTGCAGACCCAGAGGTCATTACACAGGGACCTAAAGAAGCTAAGAGTAGTTCTGCCAAGAATCCTCTTCCTTCTGCAAACCACAGAATAACCAGAAGAACGTGAGCACTCCAAAGGACACCACTTTATTCACAAACAGTTAAGCGCTTTCCTCTCCACTGCAGAGATTTCCTCAGAACAAAAATCACAACCTTACCCAACCAAGTTAAATACACCCATAAATTCTTCAATTAAGCAACAATTAAAATCCTTAAAGCAATATCAAACTTCCAATGTTAACATAGTTCACCACATTGTTTTAAAAAATTCTTAAAAACAAGTTTTAAACAAAATGTTACATTGTTTTATGTTAAAAATGTGTTTACATAAATTAACAAACCAAAAACAAATTTTTAAAAGAATTTTTTAAAAACCTAAGTTCTCAAATAACCTAACCTGAAATTTGATCAAGTTTAAGAATGCTAGCAATACTAATGGTTTCATTGATGCCTGGAAATCTAGAGGCATCCATAAACAATTGCCATTTTAATTCCATTACATCCAAGTGCATATCCAAAATACCCCCTTTTTCATCCTCATTGAGGTGTTGCAAGACCAAAAATTTGAAATAATGTGTGGTATGTTCGCTTACGTGCCTATATAGTGCACTGGTTACCCTACCATGCTTAATGCCACCTAAATGTTCTCCCATTCTGATTTTCAATTTCCTACTAGTTTTACCTATATAGAAAATGGGACATTTCTGACATTTAGCCATATAAATCACCCTTTTACTATTACAATTGTAGTGGCCCCCAATATGCAACCTATGTCCATTAATTTTCACATAATCCCCAGTTTCAAATATGTGTGGACAAAAAGAACAAGCATTACATTTAAAATTACCCACTCTTCTATTTGTCTTGTGTGTAGATCTCACCCCATCAAGAATGTTCTTAATACATTTATCTCTTCTAAAAACATGCTTGGGGTGTTTTCCAACTTTAGAACCTATACCTGCATCACACTTCAAGATATCCCAGTGGTCATTTAACACCTCAATGATGGAGTTGGCCATCCCAATTATATGTTAGCACTAAAGACAAGTTAAAATCCTCCTCTAAATTCCTAACTCTATTATTTCTAACGAATCCAAAGCCCAAAATTGGTTTGTATACCCCATGCCTGCGCTTAAAAATAACCTCACTAGTTAAATTTTCCAAAAGCCAGCCAGGATATCCCCCTTTGCTTGAACATTTTACAAATAAAATCCAACTCATTCAAAAATCAGCTTCCGAACTAACCATCCTAGCTGCCCTTATCAGTTGCCCTTTTACCACTCCTTTTTTCTGATAATCAGGGTAGCAACTCCCATAATCTAAATACGAATTCGAAAAGTTTTTTTTCCTATGTATTTTAGTTAAGAATTTTTCCAGGAATAATCAATGGTTAAATCAACATCTAAGTAAATAATGTGTTTGTTGTATTCAAAGGTGAATTTGAAAAACTCTACAGTTCTATTAATATATACTAAAAAGTCATAAGACTATCCTCTGTCCCTTTCCAAATCAGGAATAAATCATCCAGGAATCTTGTATAGTGTGTGATTTGTTCCTTGTACTGACTATTGAATAAGTACTCCTGTTCCCAGTATGACATTATCAAATTGGCAAAAATGGGGGCACAAGCGGCCCCCATTGCTACTCCTTTAACTTGCTTATAATATATCCCTTCAAACCATAGGTAATTGTTTTTCAACACTAAATCCATTAAAACAATTATTTTGTTGATCTCATCTTGATCAAACATTTTGGTTTTATGAAGCTGTTGTTCCAACCAAATAGTCCCTATATCTTGTGGAATAACTGAAAACAGATTTACTACATCAGTAGTAACCAGAAAAACCTCAATTTGTTAGATCAAAACCATTTAACTTATTAATGAAATGCCAGGAGTCCTTACTAATATAATCAAAGAAAGACCAAGCTTTTTGCATCAAGCCATCCAAGTACTTGGAAATAAAATGGGTTTTACTTCTTTTACTGTTCACTATGGGCCGAAATTTTACATTAACCAAGCCTTTGTGTATCTTAGGTATGCCAAATATATTTGGCACCCTAGGATACTCATTTTTGAGGTAATGGTACTCATCCACATCGATCTGGCCCTGGAAGACCATGTCATCCAAAGCCAAATCGATCTTTCTGTACGCCACCATAATTTCGTTAATAGAACTTTCATGGTATGAATCCTCCATTAATATACTACTCATGTTGTCCAAATAATCACCTCTCTCCATGACCACCACCCCACTGCCCTTGTCAGGCTTCATAAATCTAATGGTAGGGTCTTTGACTAAATGGAGCATGAGTTGCTTTTCTTCCTCTGTTAAATTCGAATAAGCAGCCTGCGTGTTGTACCTATACCTTTTCCTTATTTCTTTTTCACAACTTTTTTCAAACAATTCCACCATTTTATTTAAAGGCGGATTAAAAGTAATAGGCTTTTTACATTTTCCTTTTAATTGTCCCCCCATATTTGTGTCATGCCCGAACCAAATTTTTAAGTTTAATTGTCTCGTGTATTTCTTTAAGTCAATAAAGGACTCCACCAGATTTCCTTTTCTACAGGGGACAAATGTAAATCCTTTTGCTAAAAAATCTTTGTGTTCCGCTTTAATTTCCATTTTTGAATACTTGTAAATTTTAAAATCCCCTTTGGTATTAATCACTATCTCAGGGCCCACCATGTTGAATTCAAGTTGTTTATCCAAACAGTCCACCAGTATATTTAACATTTCGTCACCCTGATTGTCGGTGTTTTTAGTTAATGCCATATAATAACCACTTGTTTCATCGCCAATTGCCAACCCAGGCCCATTAAAAACCTGTTCTATAACATTTAAATTGTTTCCAATGGCAATGTCAGATGAAAAACCCCTGGCTAGTGTCGGAATAAACAGATAATTCCATAAGTGTGTTGTCAAACTCCTGAAGAATCCTCTTCCTTCTGCCAAGGACTCCAGAGCTCTAGACAGATGGGGTAGAAAAGTATACACCTCTGCAACCTTAGCTATCAGAGCACTCAGTTTTCAGTTCCATTTCTTAAAATATCAACAACACACTTTGGAAATATTAAAACAGAAGATTGCTACCTTTCCTGATTGTACCAATTCAAAAGAGTTAACAGATTTACTGCACTCTGCTTGTCAAGTGGCCAAACACTCATTCCAATGTGGATAATGATACCCTAGAAGCTTCTAGCAGGGCAGCAGTGACTGGATCTGTTATTAGGAGACATGCATGGCTGAAGGAACAACCTCTCCCTGATCATGTGAAGTCTAAACTTATTGATGCACCCCTAGATAAGGAGCAATTTAAGGTTTGGGGAAAAAGCAGAAGAGGTGCTTAAAAAGATGGAAGACAAATCAAAATCTATGCAGAAATTTCTTTCATGTTCAGCAGGAACTTTCCCTCTAAGCACTGGGCCTTCCCTGCACCTAGCAGACAAGGCCAAGGTATGTCCCGCAGGGACAGACCATCCAGGCCCCTATCTCAGGGCCAGCAGGGAAGCAAGCAATGGACCACTTCCGTCTCTAAGGCAGGGAGTTATAAGCCAACCTTCTATGGCAAACCCTCACAATGACTCCCCCCTCTGCCCTCCCTTCACTCATCAAAAACTAGGAGGAAGGCTCTCCCTTTTCAAAGACAATTGGCTTTCTGTAATAAAGGACCAATGGGTCTTAAAGATAATTTTTCAGGGATACAAATTTTCTTTCAGCGAACTCCCAATTCCAAGAGGGTACCCAGACTTGCCTCCAAATCAATGGGCAGGGGCATTGAAACAGGTACAAACTCTCATATCCCTGGGGGCAGTAGAACCTGTCCCCTCAGATCAAACCGGCAAAGGCTTTCATTCCAGACTATTCCTTTTTCCCAGAAAAGAGGGCACTTGGTGCCCCATCCTGGATCTATCCATTTTGAACGCCTCCCTGGTGGTCCCCAGACTCGCAATGCAGCTGCTGCCTATGCTAACAAAAAAAATGCCTGGCTAGTGACCCTAGACCTAAAAGATGCCTACCGCCACATCCCCATCAGGGAATCATGCAGGAAATTCCTGCACTTCGGAGCAGGCTCACAACACTTGATTATCTGCACCGTGCTTTGGCTTATCTACTGCACCCAGAGTATTCAAATGCTTGGCCTCTGCAGACAGAGAAGTATACAGATTTACCTGGACGACTGCCTCATTCAGGCAGAGTGCAAAGAAAAGCTGCTGCAGGACCTTCTCTTTGTCAAATCACTCCTATCTTCCCTAGGGTTTACCATCAACGAGAAGAAATCAAAGCAAAAGCCCACCAGGAAAATCATTTTCTTGTGAGCTGTGCTAGACACAGCATCCCAAATGGCCTTCCTATCCCCAGAAAAGCAGAGCTTTCTGCTTCTCTACTTTACCCAGCTGGCTTCCAGAAGTCACCTCACCACGAGGAAGTTCCTGGAAGCCCTGGGATACATGGCATCTTGCATCCTTCTCATTCCTAGGGCCAGGCTTCACATGAGAAAACTTCAGTGGTATCTAAAGAACCTTTGGTGCCAGCACACTGTCTCTAGAGACCTCTCTCCCTCTGATCCCATGTATAAGGACAGAGTTTCTCTGGTGGGCAGAGGCCTGTGCCAGGAGCAAAAGTCTTCCCTTCATCCTCCGCCCTACCGGCCAGACCATCGCCACTGACTCCATAGACATTGCTTGGGGTGCTCACCTAGCAGGCAGGTGCACCCATGGTCTTTGGGATGCCCAGCAACTTCTTTTGCACATCAATCAGAAATGATGGCAGTACAAAAGGGTCTGACATTTTTCAAACACCATCTCAGGCCAGGGGTGGTTCTTATAAAAACAGACAACACCACAGTAATGTGGTATATCAACAAACAGGGGGGACCCAATCTTTACCCCCTGTGCAGGTTAGCCATGAGCCTCTGGCTTACAGCTACCTCCATGGGTGTACACCTAATTGCCCAACACCCTGACAGACCACCTAAGCAAAAACTAAGCAGAAACTTACTGGACCCACACGAATGGCAGCTCCACAGTGAAATCTTTCTGCAAATCACTCCAGAAGTGGATCTATTTGCCTTGTAATTCAACCACCAGCTGCAAAAGTTCTGTACCAGGGAGCCTCGCCTCCTAGCATGGAAGGTTGATGCCTTGACCTTCCCCTGGAAATCCCTCTTTGCGTACGCTTTCCCTCCTCTTCCCCTTATTCCCAAGGTACTGATCAGAATAATGGAGGAGAGACCAAAGGCCATTCTCATTGCTCCAGATTGGCCCAGACAGCATTGGTACCCCTTACTGCACAGCCTGACCTTACAATCCCCCCCCCCCCAAGCAGCTTCCCCTGATCTCAGACTTCTTGACCCAGGTGAGGGGAAGATACTCTACCCAGACTTGCAGACTCCCAATCTATCAGCATGGCTTATACCTTTAAAAGCTAACAAGGCGTCCCTGTTAAGCAAGCAGATCCTAGACATCATCACAGAGGCCAAAAGGCCCAGCACCAGAAAATCATACAAAGGGAAATGGAAAAGATTCTGCTCTTGGAGCCAGTCCAAAGGGGCCAACACCTCCCATCCCTCTTATCTTGGCTTACCTATCTGAGTTGCTCAGTAGTGGCCTCTCTCTCTCCTCTATTAAAATCCATGCCTCAGCCATTTCTGCCCATTACGATTCAGACCCACCCCTCTTCTCTCATCCTTTGATTAAGCAATTTCTCAGAGGGGCTTTCTAATATCAGACCTCCCAGAAGAACTCGCACACCAACCTGGGACCTAAGTTATGTTCTAGAAAAACTAACCTTACCTCCTTTCGAACCTGCTGCTTCTACAAAATTGAAATATCTCCTGGAAGACTGCCTTCTTACTAGCTATCACCTCAGCCAAAAGGGTTTCAGAACTTCAGGCCCTCATGGTTGTTGAGTCCATTATATTCCATGCGGACTGGGTCTCCCTGAGGACTAACCCCTCCTTTATGCCCAAGGTGGTATCTGATGTGACCCTCAACCAGGCCGTACACCTACCCACCTTCTTTCCCAATCCTCAAAACAAGGGGGAAAGAATTCTACGCTCACTAGACTTGCACAGAAGTCTCAGATGCTATCTGGACCATACTAAACCATTCAGAAAAACAGGCCAACTACTTGCCAGCTTTGTCCCTGGGGCAGAGGGGAAGCCCATTCCGAAACAAACCATTTCCAAATGGATATCACACTGTATCCATTTCTGCTACAGACTACATGGGAACTCCCCCCAAGTCTATCCGTACCCATTCCACTAGGGCAGCCTGCACTTCCACAGCCTTCCTCAGAGGAGTCCCCACCAGGGACATCTTGGAAGCTGCCAACTGGACCTCTGTCCATACCTTTACAAAGTATTACCACCTACCTCTTTTAGGTAGGGTTTAGTCTAGGGCAGGGTTTGCCTCTGCAGACGTTCTTCGTGTTTGACTGTTGCAATCCTCACATTTGGGTTATCTGCCTGCAGGTAGCCCTCAGCCGGCCTGAATACCAGAGTCGTTGGATTTCTGCGTCAGATGCTGTCGCTTCTTCCATGACGTCAGGGGTATAAAACATGCAGCCGACGCCATTACATCAGTCTTTCTTGCCGTGCGGTGCCCGAAGCAGAAGCAGTTCGCAAGTGAAGTCGGCCATCTCCTGAAATTTTTGTTTTAGAGTTTCAGACCCGAAGTCTTCAAAAAAGATAAGTACCCCATTGGGGATCCTTTTTCTTGCTCTAACTGATGTCAGTAAAAGTTAACAATTGTCTTGCCTGTGGAAAGCAAATACCTCATAGAGATTTTCATTCTTACTGTATCCCCTGTTTAGGCCCAGACCACCACGTCCCTCGCTATCGGTTTTGTGCCTTGTTCAACGACTGATTCGTCGTCTGGCTATTTTTACAGCCAGTTACTTTCGTACTCAATCTCCGTACTCTGAAATGGCTTTGTTAAGCCATCCGACTACCTATCTTCCGAAAAACGTAAGGATGAAGACAGAGACAGACTGCATAGGTCCAAAACTGCCGACGATGCTTCTGTTAAGCTAGTCCCCAGTTTGCCAGTACTCAGTGAGGTGCTTTCACAGCCCCTGATGCCCGCTATTTCAGATTTGCAGGCCTCTACTCATAACCATTCGGAGTCCGGTATGCCACAGTATGCTTCTTCGACTATGGAACCTGCGGATGTCTCTACCTTGGATGGGTCCGGAGCTGCTGTGCAGGCACCAGCTTCTGAGGGTGTATTCAGGCCTACAGACATTCATATTAAACGGACACCATCGTTTCCATCCAGAAGTTCCGAATTCCTCAGGACAAAAACTCGCACTATGCCTAGAAAACCAACAACCAAACCACAGGCTCAGGCCCATATGCCTCAAAAACAAATGCTTAGAATGGCTGAAGACCTTATTACCTTAATTAGGGGAAGCCAGCCTTCCCCCGCTAAGAGAAGTAGAACAGATTTTCTTTCTGATTCTTCTGATCAGGAATCTGATATTTCTGCTCCATCTGATTACCAGGATTTGCCCTTATGTACTTATGAGGATTCTGATCTGAGAATTCCATTCTCTCTGCTTCCCCTCCAGAAGATTTTTCTTTTGTTGAAACTTTGCATACACTTAGGGAGCATTTCCGCTGGGGAAAGCCAGGATTACTCTGAGTCCAAAAAGAGACTTGGGGGAATTCTTACTCCTGCCTCAACACAGGCCTTTAGCTATCCCGCCTGTTCTGGACATTGTAGATGATGCTTTCTTGGAATCTAGCCTTACCCCAGACACTTTACCTCCAGCTCCCAGAAAACCTGACAGGTACTACAGAGTTACCTGACTCTCACAAGTTCCTCTTCAAGAATCCTTCTGCGGATCCAGAGACCATTTCCCAAGGACCTAAAGGATTTAAGGCTGCTGTTGCCAAAAATCCTACCCCTTCTGATAGAGATTCTAGAGCCTTAGACATATGGGGTAAAAAGTATACACTTCTGCTACTTTGGCCATTAGGGCTTTATATTGCCAGTTTCATATGTTAAAGTATAAGCAGCATATTATGGAACTACTTGAACAGAAAATGATGTTGATTCCTGACCGTGCTGAACACAAAGAATTGCAAGATTTAATGCATTCTGCAAAACAAGTTGGTAAACATACTTTGCAATGTGGTTTTGACACTTTAGAAGCATCTTGCAGGGCTTCTGTCACTGGGTCTGTACTTAGAAGGCATGCTTGGCTTAAGGAACAAAACTTGCCAGATCATGTTAAAGCTAAATTTCTGGATGCTCCCTTAAACCAAGACCGCCTTTTTGGCAACAAAGCAGAAGTCCTCAAAAGGGTAGAGGAAAAAGCTAAATCGATGCAAACTGTTAAAGATTTCCTACAAGTACAGCCTCCCAGATTCAGTAAGCATTGGCCTTCAAAGAACTGGTCCTTTCCAGTCCCTTCCAGGCCTTCTCAGTCCAAACTCAGGAACAGCAGACCACCTAGGCTACAGACTCAGGATACACACAGATCTAAGCAGTGGGGGGGATCCCACTTCAAAAGCAATGAGCATTAAGCCACCTCCTACGGAAAAATGGCACAATGACTTAACCTTAACCCTTCCAAGCCCTGCTCAACTACCTGCTCCCTTAGGAGGAAAGCTTGCCCTGCATGCAAAAAACTGGGAACTCGTTACCCAGGACAAATGGGTTTTAAATATAGTTTTCCAAGGATACAGATTCCACTTCCACACCCTACCAACACCAAACGGTTGTCCAGACCTACCCCCAAATCAGTCGGCAGAGGTTCAACAGCAGGTTCTGTCTCTTCTAAGTATCAGGGCTATTCATCCTGTCCCAGCAGAACAAAGGGGACAAGGTTTTTATTTAAGACTTTTTCTGGTACCCAGAAAAGACAACTCCTGGTGTCCTATCCTGGACATCTCTATTCTCAACACCTTTCTGGTGGTTCCAAAATTCAAAATGCTAACTCTTCAACAGCTTCTTCCTATGCTACCAAGGATGCCTGGCTAGCAACCCTAGACTTAAAGGAAGCTTACCTGCACATCCCAATAAGAGGATCCTGCAGACCATACCCAAGTTTCAGGGTGGACTCCATGCACTTTCAGTTCTCTGCACTTCCCTTTGGCTTATCTACTGCGCTCAGGGTGTTCACAGTGTCTAGCTCTAGCCATTGCATTTTTCAGGCAGAGAAATATTAAAATTTACCCATACTTGGACGATTGTCTGATTCAGGCAGAAAGCCAGGACTTGCTATTACAACTCCTGGCATTCGTAAAGAAACTTTTAACCTCACTGGGGGGGGTACACCATCAACAAAAAGAAATCTCACGTAGTACCTTGCCAACAGATTTGTACCTTGCCAACACATTTGTTTTCCTGGGAGCAAGTTTGAACACAACTTCCCAGATGGCATTCCTCACTCCGGACCAACAAGTTTATTTGACAACTTACTTCAATCTATTGGCCACAAAACCCCAGCTATCTGGAAGGAAAATACTGCAAGCTCTGGGGTTCATGGCATCTTGCATTCTACTAATTCCATATGCAAGACTGCATATGAGGAAACTCCAGTGGTATCTAAAAAGCCTATGATGTCAACATTCTCATCACCCGGAAACAATTATTTCTGTCATTCCTTGTATAAAGGCAGAGTTCCTTTGGTGGGCAGAGGCCTGCTACCA
This sequence comes from Protopterus annectens, assembly GCF_019279795.1. Classification (NCBI taxonomy): domain Eukaryota; kingdom Metazoa; phylum Chordata; order Ceratodontiformes; family Protopteridae; genus Protopterus; species Protopterus annectens. The sequence continues at coordinate 525,727,252 of NC_056732.1, forward strand.
CAACAAGGGACTCCCTTTCACTCTACCCCCTGCTGCCCAAACCCTAACAGACGCATCAGACTATGCATGGGGGGCTCACATGGCAGGGCAGTGCATTCAAAGCAAATGGAACCCGAGACAGATGCACCTGCATATCAATAAAAAAGAAATGTTAGCTGTACAGAATGTTCTGACAGCCTAAGACCGTATTCTTCTAGGACGACTATTGGTAAAGACAGATAACACCACAGTTATGTGGTACATAAACAAGCATGGGGGAACCCACTTGTACCCTCTCTGCAGACTAGCCATGGCTCTGTGGAACACAGCCTTGAGCTGCCAAGTACACCTACAAGCACAATTCCTGACAGGCAAATTAAATTCACTGGTAGACTTAAGCAGAAATGTCATGGATCCACATGAATGGAAACTAGAACCCAAAATATTCAACCTCTTGAGGGACAAATGGGGGACTCAGAGGTAGACCTATTTGCCTCTCCTCAGAACTACCAATTGAACAAATTCTGCACAAGAACTCCCCACAGTCAAGCTTGGAAATTGGATGCCCTGTCCTTTACCTGGGAAAGTCTCTCGGTTTATGCCTTTCCCTCTCTGCCTCTCCTCTCGAAGGTTCTACTAAAGATCAAACGGGACAAGCCAAGGACAGTACTGATTGCACCAGACTGGCCACGCCAGCACTGGTACCCCTCTGCAGTATGACACTGCTAAACCATGGCACCTGCCTCAGACTCCTTCCCTGCTGTCCCAGCAGGCAGGCCAGATTCTGCACCCTCAGCTTCAAACCCTGAACCTTGCAGCCTGGCTAATTCCTTCTAGCATCCCTCAGTAAGCAGGTGCTGGCTGTCATACTGGAGGCAAGGAGGCCTAGTACTAGAAAATCCTATGCTGAAAAGTAGAATAGATACTGTTCCTGGAGCCAGGCTCAGGGGATGGGCACAACGGTGTCCAGCTTACCTCATATTCTAGAGTACTTAACAGAAATGCTCCACAAGGGCCTATCCTTCTCGTCAATTAAAATTCATGCCTCTGCCATTTCAGCACATTATAATACTGAGCCACCCCTCCTTTCTCACCCCTTGCTAAAACAATTCCTTAGGGGGGCCAAAAATTTAAGACCCCCCAGGAGAGCTCCCACTCCAGCCTGGGACCTTAAGTTTGTATTGGAAAAGCTCACTCTTCCCCCCTTTGAGCCTGCTGCAACAGCAGAGTTGAAATTCCTTTCTTGGAAAACAGCTTTCCTTCTAGCCATCACTTCAGCAAGAAGAGTGTCTTAATTACAGGCCCTCATGGCAGTGGAACCTTTCATTATCTTCCATGCGGACAGGGTTTCCCTCAGGACTAATCCTTCCTTTATGTCCAAGGTGGTGTGTAGTGTGGCCCTAAATCAGTCCATTCATTTGCCTACTTTTTTCCCTAATCCACAAAGCAAAAGGGAATGAATACTGCACTCTCTGGATGTGCACAGACAACTTAGATTCTATTCGGACAGGACTAAGACTCTCAGAAAATCTGAACAGATGCTAGTTGGCTTTGCTGCAGGGGCAGAGGGGAAGGCCATTTCAAAGCAAACCATTTCCAAATGGATAGCCCATTGCATTAATTTCTGCTACAAGCACCATGGAAAACCTACCCCACAAGGGATAACAACACATTCCACCAGGGCTGCATCTACCTCTGCGGCTTTTTTCAGAGGAGTCCCTACCAGGGACATCCTAGAAGCTGCTACCTGGAGCTCTGTACATACCTTCACCAAGCATTACCACATGCCTATCTTTTCTAAATCCAGAGCTGGATTTGCCACAACAGTCTTGCAGGGCTTAATAGCTGGCCCTAATGCTCTTTAACTTCCTCCTCCCTTCCTTAGCTTTGGGAATCAACCCAAGTGTGATGACTGCAACATTGAAACACGAAGAACATAGTACAGTTGTGTACACTTACCATAAATGTAGATGTTCGAGTGTATTCACTGTTGCAGTCCTGGTTACCCTCCCTCCAGCCCCCTGACTTCTCTTGGCTCTACCTTTCCTTCTTGTTGGTATATTTATTTTTTCTTCTGTGTTTGCTTTTTGATGAGGGTGTACCATACCATATAATTTCTTCCTATTGTGGGGGCACCTGACATCTGGGGTAAGAAAAACTGATGTAATGGCATCGGCTGCATGTTTTATACCACTTTTGACCTGATGTCAAGGAAGAATCGACAGCATCCGACACAGAAATCCGAAGACTCTGATATTCAGGCTGGCTGAGGGCTACCTGCAGGCAGATAACCCAAATGTGATGACTGCAACAGTGAATACACTCAAACATCTACATTTATGGTAAGTATACACAACTGTACTTTCTGCAGGGCCTGCTGACCCATGCCTAGGACTTATCCTTCCACCCCTCTCCTCAGCTTTGGGAATCCTTTCACAGGTGATGACTGCAACATTGAAACACAAAGAGCATAGTAAAGTTGTGTACACTCACCACAAATGTAGATGTTCGAGTGCATTCACTGTTCCAGTCCTGGTTTCCATCCCCCATATAGCATCTTCCCTAGGAGGACATAAGCTTCCCACGGTGGCTTTTAGCCACCAAGACCACTTTTACTTATTTCCTTGTGCTTCTGGTGAGTTAGGGCAAGAAAAACTGATATAATAACGTTGGCTGCCTTGCTTTATAGCACTGACGACCGGACGTCGGACTACAGGCGACTACAGCTGGCGCAACAAAAAAAAAATATTGACTCTAGTATTCGGGTCGTCCTAGGGATACCACAGCAGGGATAACCCACAGGTGTCGACTACAACAGTGAATACACTCTAACTTCTACATTTATGGTAAGTGTACACAACTGTACTTTATGCTTACTAGAACATTAGCTCATCATGGTCCCAGGATCATTCACTTCAGTATACCCTGTCACCATCCCCTGTTTTACTGGAAGTAGTCTACACTGGAAAGATCTGGATGGGGATGTCCTTGAGACTTGTGTTTAGTTCTCCTTAGCTAAATGGGTGTATTAGGGACAAGCTGGGAGTACTCCTCATCTCTTCAGGTTATTATGAAAGCAGTAGGAGTTAGGCGATAGTGTAGTGTACTGGCTCACAGGCGCAGTAGCAAGCCACCCGAAACTCCGCCTACCAGGGAACAAATAGCAGCTCCTCCAGGCAGAAAGTTAACCTTATTTTCAAAGAACTGGCACTACATAACAAAAGACAAGTGGATTTTACAAACCATAGATCAAGGTTACGGTTTCACTTCCACACTCTACCAGTCAAAAGAGGAATGCCAAATCTACCTCCAAATCAAAAACAGAGGCTCTACGCCAGATAATGGAATTAGCAAACATGAGAGCTGTGGAAAGAGTGCCAACAGCAGAACAAGGAAAGGGGTTCTATTCCAGACTATTCCTAGTTCCAAGAAAGGAAAAAGTTGGAGACCAATTCTCGACCTGTCCACCTTAAATACATACATCATTGTCCCAAAATTCAAAATGCTGACCCTACAGCAACTTCTTCCCATGCTGGGCAAGGAGTCTTGGCTGGTAACTCTAGATCTCAAGGAGGCATTCCTGCACGTCCCCATTAGACCAATCTGCAGAAGATACCTCAGATTTCTTGCAGGATCAGAGCACTATCAATTCTCAGCATTGCCCTTTGGCTTATCTACTGCGCCCAGAGTATTCACAAAATGCCTGGCATCAGTAATCGCCCATTGCAGACTACAGGAATTCAAATTTACCCATACCTGGACGACTGCCTACTACAAGGGGACAACAAAAGCAAGCTGACAACAGATTTACAAAGGGTCATTTACTTGCTACAAGGACTGGGATACACAGTCAATTTACAAAAGTCAAGGCTGGTACCATCCCAAACAAGGACATTCTTGGGCTGAATTGGACACAGTACAACAAATGGGCTTCCTCGCTACAGAAAAACCAAAAGAACTTCCTCTTTACTTCTTGGCACTAACAAAACTGAACAAGTTAACAGCAAGAAAAGTTCTGCAGGCCTTGGGCTTCATGGCATCATGCATAATCCTGGTCCCATTTGCCAGACTACATATGAGGAAACTACAGTGGTACCTAAAGAATTTATGGTCCCAACACAGACACAGTCTAGAAACAGAAATCCCACTAATTCCATGCTTAAAACAGGAGTTCCTATGGTGGGCTCAGGCATGCCAGTCAAACCCAGGCCTACCCTTTCGCAGATGTCAACCAAGCCAGACCATCACAACAGACGCTTCAGACCTAGGATGGTGGCCCACATGCTGGACAAATGCGTGCAAGGATTGTGGACACAGGATCAACTTCACCTACACATCAATCTAAAAGAAATGCTGGCAGTAAAACTGGCAATCCAAAAGTTCAAACCATTCCTCAAAGAGGGCCAGTTGATGATAAGGACAGACAACACCACAGTCATGTGGTACATCAACAAACAGGGAGGCACTCATTCATACCCCCTATGCAGAATGACCTTGGAGCTGTGGACCCTGGCACTCAGCTACAACATTCAGTTACAGGCAATATTTGTACCGGGGAAAGACAATACTCTAGCAGACATATTAAGCAGAACCACTTTGGATGCCCACGAATGGAAGCTGCACCCGGACATCTTCAAGACCATCTCAAAGAAATGGGGAATGCCACAGATAGACCTATTCGCATCACCTCTCAATCACCAGCTCAAAAAATTCTGCACAAGGACATTCCACACACTAGCATGGAAAGTGGACTCACTCTCCTTCAACTGGAAAGGCCTAACAGCATATGCATTCCCTCCTCTTCCTTTGATACACAAGGTACTACTAAAAATCAAGGAAGAACGCCCAAGGATAATCCTGATAGCTCCAAACTGGCCAAGACAACACTGGTACCCACTACTGAAGAGCATGTCTCGGAACAATATGTGGCCAATACCCCTGATGCCTTTGATGTTAACTCAGAACAACTACAGCATCATACATCCAAACCTAAAAACGCTGCAACTGACTGCATGGAACATCACATAGCAGCAGCTAATCCAGAACTTTCCCAAAGAGTTAAAGACATTATTCTTGAAGCACGCAGACCTTCAACAAGAAGGAACTATGCTGGAAAATGGAAAAGGTTTGTCATTTGGAGTACGGAAAAAGGAAAAGATGTGTCAAACATAGATATGCCTAACATTCTGGAGTATCTGGCCGAACTTCTTCATTCAGGCCTGTCCTACTCCTCCATCAAGATACATGCATCAGCTATTTCAGCAGAATACAGCTTTGATCCACCTGTTTTTCACCCTTTGCTCAGGCAGTTCCTCAGAGGAATCAAGAATGTAAAACCTCCAAGGAAACCACCATTACCAGCTTGGGATTTAAACTTTGTGCTAGAAAAGTTGACACTAGCACCCTTTGAACCAGCAGCAACAGCAGACCTACAACACCTGTCATGGAAAACTGCTTTCCTACTGGCAATTACTTCAGCAAGGAGGGTTTCAGAACTACAGGCCTTAATGGCAGTGCAACCCTTCCTAATCTTCCACCAAGATAGAGTGTCCATGAGGACTAATCCTACATTTATGCCCAAGGTGGTATCCAGAGTATCTTTAAACCAGGCAATCCACCTACCTACCTTCTTTCCCAACCCACAAAACAGAGGGGAAAGAATACTGCATACCTTGGATGTACATAGACAGCTACGCTACTACTTGGACAGAACAAAAAATAGCAGAAAGACTGACCAACTTTTTTGTAGCCTATGCAACAGGAAGGGAAGGAAAAGCTATTTCCAAACAGACAATCTCCAAATGGATAGGAAATTGCATACGATACTGTTACTCCTTCCATGGAAAACCAATTCCACAGAACATAAGACCTCATTCTACAAGGGCAACAGCCACTACCACAGCCTTCTTACGAGGAGTGGCAACCAAAGACATTATTGAGGCGGCTACTTGGACCTCCGTGCATACATTTGCCAAGCATTATAATTTGCCTCTATATTCCAGATGCCGAGCAGGATTTGCCACTGTTGTACTGCAGGGGATCCTAAACACACCATAATGTACCTTTATCCTCCTCCCTAGTTGGCTATGGTATTCTACCCACTTGTTATGACTGCAGATGCATCCATGAAGGACATAGTACAGTTTTGTACCTACCATAAATGTAGATGTACGAACTGGATAGCATCTGTAGTCAGGATTACCTCCCTTCCCTCTGTGGTACTCCTAGGGTGTTTACCCTCCTAATAGCTAGCTGTTGGGAGTCTTTATGGTGTATTTGTTTGTATATATGTACATATATGCTTATTTTTTGTGTTTACCTCTATCTGTTTGGAAACATTGGCATCTATCCAAATTTTAGCCCGCAAGAGGGCTACTGGCATCTGGGGCAAGAAACACTGAGGAAAATGGCGTCGGCTGATGCTTTTATACCCGAAGACCAACAGAGATGACGTCGGGTGGAGTGCGACATCAGCCGAAGCCGGACCCGGACTTTGGAATCCGGCCGACTGCAGGGCTGCCTGACGACAGGACAACCCACTTGTTATGACTGCAGATGCTATCCAGTTCGGACATCTACATTTATGGTAGGTACAAAACTGTACTTTCCTTTGGTGGGCAGAGGCCTGCTACCACAACAAGGGACTCCCTTTCACTCTACCCCCTGCTGCCCAAACCCTAACAGACGCATCAGACTATGCATGGGGGGCTCACATGGCAGGGCAGTGCATTCAGAGCAAATGGAACCCGAGACAGATGCACCTGCATATCAATAAAAAAGAAATGTTAGCTGTACAGAATGTTCTGACAGCCTAAGACCGTATTCTTCTAGGACGACTATTGGTAAAGACAGATAACACCACAGTTATGTGGTACATAAACAAGCATGGGGGAACCCACTTGTACCCTCTCTGCAGACTAGCCATGGCTCTGTGGAACACAGCCTTGAGCTGCCAAGTACACCTACAAGCACAATTCCTGACAGGCAAATTAAATTCACTGGTAGACTTAAGCAGAAATGTCATGGATCCACATGAATGGAAACTAGAACCCAAAATATTCAACCTCTTGAGGGACAAATGGGGGACTCCAGAGGTAGACCTATTTGCCTCTCCTCAGAACTACCAATTGAACAAATTCTGCACAAGAACTCCCCACAGTCAAGCTTGGAAATTGGATGCCCTGTCCTTTACCTGGGAAAGTCTCTCTGTTTATGCCTTTCCCTCTCTGCCTCTCCTCTCGAAGGTTCTACTAAAGATCAAACGGGACAAGCCAAGGACAGTACTGATTGCACCAGACTGGCCACGCCAGCACTGGTACCCCCTCTTGCGCAGTATGACACTGCTAAACCATGGCACCTGCCTCAGACTCCTTCCCTGCTGTCCCAGCAGGCAGGCCAGATTCTGCACCCTCAGCTTCAAACCCTGAACCTTGCAGCCTGGCTAATTCCTTCTAGCATCCCTCAGTAAGCAGGTGCTGGCTGTCATACTGGAGGCAAGGAGGCCTAGTACTAGAAAATCCTATGCTGAAAAGTAGAATAGATACTGTTCCTGGTGCCAGGCTCAGGGGATGGGCACAACGGTGCCCAGCTTGCCTCATATTCTAGAGTACTTAACAGAAATGCTCCACAAGGGCCTATCCTTCTCGTCAATTAAAATTCATGCCTCTGCCATTTCAGCACATTATAATACTGAGCCACCCCTCCTTTCTCACCCCTTGTTAAAACAATTCCTTAGGGGGGCCAAAAATTTAAGACCCCCCAGGAGAGCTCCCACTCCAGCCTGGGACCTTAAGTTTGTATTGGAAAAGCTCACTCTTCCCCCCTTTGAGCCTGCTGCAACAGCAGAGTTGAAATTCCTTTCTTGGAAAACAGCTTTCCTTCTAGCCATCACTTCAGCAAGAAGAGTGTCTTAATTACAGGCCCTCATGGCAGTGGAACCTTTCATTATCTTCCATGCGGACAGGGTTTCCCTCAGGACTTAATCCTTCCTTTATGTCCAAGGTGGTGTGTAGTGTGGCCCTAAATCAGTCCATTCATTTGCCTACTTTTTTCCCTAATCCACAAAGCAAAAGGGAATGAATACTGCACTCTCTGGATGTGCACAGACAACTTAGATTCTATTCGGACAGGACTAAGACTCTCAGAAAATCTGAACAGATGCTAGTTGGCTTTGCTGCATGGGCAGAGGGGAAGGCCATTTCAAAGCAAACCATTTCCAAATGGATAGCCCATTGCATTAATTTCTGCTACAAGCACCATGGAAAACCTACCCCACAAGGGATAACAACACATTCCACCAGGGCTGCATCTACCTCTGCGGCTTTTTTCAGAGGAGTCCCTACCAGGGACATCCTAGAAGCTGCTACCTGGAGCTCTGTACATACCTTCACCAAGCATTACCACATGCCTATCTTTTCTAAATCCAGAGCTGGATTTGCCACAACAGTCTTGCAGGGCTTAATAGCTGGCCCTAATGCTCTTTAACTTCCTCCTCCCTTCCTTAGCTTTGGGAATCAACCCAAGTGTGATGACTGCAACATTGAAACACGAAGAACATAGTACAGTTGTGTACACTTACCATAAATGTAGATGTTCGAGTGTATTCACTGTTGCAGTCCTGGTTACCCTCCCTCCAGCCCCCTGACTTCTCTTGGCTCTACCTTTCCTTCTTGTTGGTATATTTATTTTTTCTTGTGTGTTAGCTTTTTGATGAGGGTGTACCATACCATATAATTTCTTCCTATTGTGGGGGCACCTGACATCTGGGGTAAGAAAAACTGATGTAATGGCATCGGCTGCATGTTTTATACCACTTTTGACCTGATGTCAAGGAAGAATCGACAGCATCCGACACAGAAATCCGAAGACTCTGATATTCAGGCTGGCTGAGGGCTACCTGCAGGCAGATAACCCAAATGTGATGACTGCAACAGTGAATACACTCAAACATCTACATTTATGGTAAGTATACACAACTGTACTTTCTGCAGGGCCTGCTGACCCATGCCTAGGACTTATCCTTCCACCCCTCTCCTCAGCTTTGGGAATCCTTTCACAGGTGATGACTGCAACATTGAAACACAAAGAACATAGTAAAGTTGTGTACACTCACCACAAATGTAGATGTTCGAGTGCATTCACTGTTCCAGTCCTGGTTTCCCTCCCTCCATCCCCCATATAGCATCTTCCCTAGGAGGACATAAGCTTCCCACGGTGGCTTTTAGCCACCAAGACCACTTTTACTTATTTCCTTGTGCTTCTGGTGAGTTAGGGCAAGAAAAACTGATATAATAACGTTGGCTGCCTTGCTTTATAGCACTGACGACCGGACGTCGGACTACAGGCGACTACAGCTGGCGCAACAAAAAAAAAATATTGACTCTAGTATTCGGGTTGTCCTAGGGATACCACAGCAGGGATAACCCACAGGTGTCGACTACAACAGTGAATACACTCTAACTTCTACATTTATGGTAAGTGTACACAACTGTACTTTATGCTTACTAGAACATTAGCTCATCATGGTCCCAGGATCATTCACTTCAGTATACCCTGTCACCATCCCCTGTTTTACTGGAAGTAGTCTACACTGGAAAGATCTGGATGTGGATGTTCTTGAGACTTGTGTTTAGTTCTCCTTAGCTAAATGGGTGTATTAGGGACAAGCTGGGAGTACTCCTCATCTCTTCAGGTTATTATGAAAGCAGTAGGAGTTAGGCGATAGTGTAGTGTACTGGCTCACAGGTGCGCAGTAGCAAGCGCCACCCAAAACCCTCCCCCGTTGTACGTCACTTGGACCTATTGAATATTCATCCGGTGTCCATGAATATTGATTCCAATGAATGAAAATGCTAAGAAAACATGCATTTTCTGAACATAAAACATGCCGCAATTGCCACAATATATGACATTGCTGTATTTGAAATAAAAATGCATTCACAAACATAAAACATGTTTCCGAACTGCCACAATGTATGACAATGCTGTATTTAAAATAAAAATGCATTTCCGAGCATAGGCACGGACACACAGGGCTATATTACAAGTATGTTTATTATGGTGACCTAGATTAAAGTTGAATATATGAATAGGGACTGGTAATTGATTGTGCAACGGAAAATGTGTTTCTGAACACCAGGCATTTACAGTTGAATAGTATGATTTGCAAGGTAGTTAACTGTCGATAGTCAGACTTGCAAGGTGTGAGGAGGTTATGATATTGATGTGTGAAGATATGTATGAAAGTAACCGAGCTACGTGTATGTTTTTACATTTAAGGTGATATTTGTCAAGTACACTTAATTGTGGCTTTAGCTTTACATTGGAATAGTACATAACTGTAAAGTGAATGCTTTTACATTTAAGGTGCTATTTGTAAAGTACACTTGTGGAAGAGTAAACAGGGCCACATTAATTGTATGCATGATGTCACTGCCTAATATGAATGGCAAGTCAGTCATGCCTCATTTCATATGCAACTTTTCACGCCAATCACTGGAGCCACGCCCACTCCTGCACAGAACTGAAGGTGAGCCAGTACACTACACTATTGACGTTATGACCCCGTGAGTGCATTAATAGTGCCATGTGGCTGTTACCTGTGGCTGCCAGCTCTGTTGCTGAAGTTGATGGACTAGGAATCATGATGGTCTAATGTTTGTGCCGTTTTTCATGTGTAATTTCTTCTAAAGGTACTACTCTCATTAACTCTGACTTCTTTAAATGTGTCGTGTTTTTCTCTCCCAACCCTGTCCTTTTATGTATACTGTTAAGTTCTGTTAGCTTTTATTCACAAGACTTCTTTCACAGTAGTACTGTTATGGCTCTAAACAGTCTCCCACACAAACGTAGAACCAGACCAAAAACCTTCCGAAGACTGCTGGATAAAAATGTAAAATCTTTTAATGGATTAATGAAGAAGTTCACCAAAGAGGGTGTACGAAAGCACTCAACAGTGATTTTTACACTGGTTTTGTGTCCTGAACATTCATCCATTAAAGGATTTTACATTTTTATCCAGCAGTCTTCGGAAGGTTTTTGTTCTGGTTCTAGCCTCCCTTCTTTATACAGGTGTAAAAACAGTTTGCTGTGTATGAGTGGTGTATTTAGTTAGGGCAAGTATGGGTGTGCGTGCTGTATTTTGGTTTAATCATATTAAGCTTGGGAGTGAACTGGTGATTTAATAAAGCCTTTTCCTTCTGTTGTTTTTTTCTTCCTTTTTAACTGACTTTAGATCCTTCAGAACAGACAGCATGTTGTACATTTAAATTGCATCTCATGGGTGGAAGCTGGAAATTGGAGCTGCAGCCTTACTACTGCGGCTTAAGCAGTTGGTTTAGTGTTGTTAAATAGTACACGACTACATCGGGGTGGGGCAGTGTTTTTTTAGCTTGTCAAGGAAGTGATATATGAAGATGCTTTTGGCGGGGGCCTGATGTGGGTTTGCTTGTGATAATGTCACAAGCAGTCATACAGACCTATTTTGGGGCATGGTACCAGGTGAAAGAATGATCAGTAGTAATGGTTTGTTTAGTGGTGCCTTTTTACCATTATTTTGTAGACTGGGACGGATATTTTTTTCTAAGAGTGGTGGAGCTGATGGAATCCAAATGCATGTTTTCCAGCCTCCCGGCTGTACACTTCACTTAAGGGTAGGTTTCTCTTTTACAAAATAGTAATAATGTGGGTACTTTCCTTTTTTGCATGGTTCCTTACTGTTAATCCCAGTAAAGACCCTTGGTAAGCCACTTAGCCAGAAATTAACACAACAGCAATTCTAAAAGTACTTTTGAGCAGACTGGACCTCATGAAAGATTAAGCACAGAATGTTTAGGCATGCTCCCCACCCCCATCTTCTTTGTTTTGCCATTTGTTAGTGGAAGTGAAAAAAGAAATGTAGCCAGGCGTCATATTACTGCTACAAGTTGTCCCCTATAGAGAGGCCTCTCAGTGCTTTCCTGCCATCTGGTTTTCACTAAGGTATGCTGGGGTCACAAGGCTTTGTTTGTGAGAATGCAGCTTAGGGCGGCCGATTCTTTCATGCATATTTGCTTGCACACAGACTAAGGTGGGGGAGGCAGGCACACATAACACACGCAAGCTAATTGAGTTGCCATTTTTCCTTCAGATGGCCCTAAAAATAATCTTCCTCTGCTGAAACACTACCTGAGCTGCCTAGATACAGGCATTTATAGAGCCAGACTACTTTTTCACCTCCTGTACTAGTGAAAACAGATAAATGAGGGCAGAATATCATCTTTCATGCAGTTAAGTAGATGGTTGAACAGATCTTAAGTGGGTATCTTCTTCCTTTGTTTTTTTTTTTTTTTCATTTTATAAGTTGTAAGTGCATTCATGTGGTTGCCCTGTGCTGGGGCTGCTGCTCAAAAGTTTTAGATCCTTTTCAGACATAAAGCAGAAAAAAAAATGTTCATACATGCATTCAGAGAAGGGATTAGAAACAAGACAATTCTGCCCAAAGTAACTTGAACTCTGTTACAAATGTACCCTTACTCTTTTATTACCCACTTATTGTCTAGAAACATAAAAATGACCATTTTGCATAAACACTAGGATTTTTGGCTAGACTACTGCTAGAAAAGATAGAATTAGTTGTTGAACTTTCCAAAACTCATAATAGTTTGTATGTTTGCTACTTTTCCGTGGTGTTGCACAAAAGACATGTTGCTAGGCAGAACTGCTCTGATTCCAGCTTTTTATTTTTATGCATAAAAAGTTGTGAGCTACCTTGCTCAGCCTAGACATGCATGGTATAGTGTGATTCATTGCCACGTGAAAAGCTTGAAGTATTTGTTTCAACTTCACTAAAACGTCATCATTGCCAGAAAAGGAAGATATCTGTTGTCATTTTTTCTCCCTTTTACAACACATTCCAGATGTCTTGAGTGGGAGGGAAGCCTCTAGCTTTGGGCGTTTGGCGTTTTTTAAGGACAAGTGTTTCAGAGACTTGAATGTCATTCAGGATTTTTTGTTAGCCTGTTGATGTAAACATGGCCTGTCTTATTTGTTCTCTATCACCACACTTGAATCGGAAACAAGTTTAGAATACAACTGAACATTTTTTAAGCAGTCACTTTGGACCCATTTCCATGCTCTGAGTTTTTTTTATATGACAAGTATGGTATGTCCCTAAGACTGAAAGTGTGTTTTAAGTCCAAATGCGTGGTGAAACACATTTTGCTGTGTTTTCAGCTCATTGTTGGAAGTATGTGGAACATACGTTCTTAAGAAAATCGCCAGTTCCCAAATGGGAAACACCACTTTTAAGTCTTCTTGTGTATGCAGTGCAAAAGCTTTCTCTCACCAGTTGCACCTTTACCCTTTCTCTTGATCAGGTTTTCTGTATAAACAATAAGTAATTTCTCTGTTTTTTCCATGTATTTTGTCACCTTATGAAACTGAAGATTTGTATGTTGTTGAATGCAGTCTGAGTAAATTACTGATTCCATCCTAGACTTTATACATAAAATAATCCATTGTGTAGTTCTCTGTTGCAGTCTTATGGGCACTCTGCTGCAGGCTGACATCTCTTGTCTGGCCAACTTTCAGAGCTGAACACTGCACCCCATGTCTGGGCTCACATCAGCTTTTACCTTGAGTGTCTTCAGGTAAGTGGCATAAAGACTGGTGTATATCCAGCCATTTTTGATAATTCTTGATGTGTGTTGCATACATTCAAAGTGTTTGTTGGAGAAGTATTGGTACAGGCCGTGGCTGTGAGTGGGCCTTGTTTGGGATCTTTTGTAATTTAGAGTTATGTAGTGTTTTGTAATGGGCGTGTCTGTAGCATCTTCCATTGTGAAGTAACTGGGCATGTCACCTAAGAAAGGCGAGTGTGCCGTTAAATGCCAAATGTTTGAGTGACACAGTCCTTGTGTTAGAGTACAGTGTTATTATGTTTGAGATTTGCTAGGAGCTAATGTCCGAGACCCTCTGTAAAATTTTAAAGCCTTTCAGGCCTACCTAAACAAAAGAGGCTTGCAGCCTCTCTTGCAAAGTCTGTTGTGGCAGGTGGTATCCAGCCAGATTTACTCAACAAAAAGAATTGGAAGGACTATTAAGAAGACCAGGCAGTTGGCTGAGTCTGCTGAGGTTCCTTGGTCTTGAGGGCATTAGTACTGTAGAGCAGAGGTGCTTGACCAGACTCCAGATCTAATATTTGGTATGGCTGAGGCCTCTGGCACAGCCTTTTCATTACCATCATACAGTCAGCAATTTGCATGTCTCTGGACTAAGCAGTATTTAGACTTAACAAGAGAAGACAGAGAGTCATCTGCCCTGGAGCACCATCTGGTAAACAAGCAAGGGGAAGAAAGTTTGCCTTTGCAAATTGTGGAGAAAACCATCCCTGTGGGTACTCTGAAGTTGCTTTTAAGACACCATTGACTACTGAAAGATCTACGCCTCATTCTGAGGACTGAACCTCTGCCAAGCCAAAGCTTACCCCATAGTGGGCCCACAGTGACGCAACCAACTCTGCCACCCTTGCGTGATATGGATAAACTGCTATAGGGTTTTCTGTGATTGCACCAAAGTTTACAGCTTAAAAGAGACCATCCCTTTGATATGTTAGCCCTTCCAAAAGGAGGAGGGAGATCTCACATGTGAGAGACCCTGACTCCTCAGATTCAGATGATGGATATAAAGAGCTCGACTACAGATCCCAGATGTCCTCTTTTGTGTGACACAGAGTGAGGCTGTCTTGGCCTTTGATTCCCCTCCCTCATATGACCTGTCCCTTGGAAATACCCTCTCTTTAATAAGAGAGTGCATTTCTGTGAGGCCTCTGCACTTCAAAAGAGAGCTACAGAACTTCTGGGACACCAAAACCCATTGATATGTCTGCCTTTCAAGAGAACTTCTTGTATTTTTTTGATGTAAACAGTCTAGAGCCAGACGCCTAAGCCCACTGCTCCTAAAAGGCCAGATCATTTATACATATTGCAGGTGCTTATAAATTGCTGTGCAGATATCCTACAGCAGATCCAGATTGCCCCCTTGAATCCGCCATGGGTGCTAGACTGGCTTCAGGCTGTAACACTTGCTCTAAGTTAAGGGAGAGTAGCGTACATGATAGATAAGTAAGATGTATGCCTATATAACCCTGGCTTTTAGGATCATCCCATTACCAGGCCCACATCTTTAAGTACAAGAAACATGTCCTCAAGCAGCTATTGGAAAGCTGAGGAGGTCTGGGAAGTGAACAGGATGGCTGTCTTGCTGCAGCACATTCAGAGCACTCTGTATTTGGGAAAGTATACTAGCAAAGATTTGGGTATGAGGCTGTTTTAATATAACATCAAGGGCTGCTGCTCTGGCATTAGTGCTTAGAAGGCACTCTCTGCTTGAGGGTACATTCCAAATCAAGTACATCTGCTAAGTGCCCCTCCTGATAGAGAGTTACTGTTTGGACCCAAGACTGACAGTATGTCTATGGACCCAAGACTGACAGTATGTCTAAGGAGTTGGAGAACATAGGAAGGCTATGGAATTTGTCAAACGCACATTTCTTCCTCCCCTTCCTAAATTCCACATAAACTTGACCTCTAAATAAGGCCCTTTCTACTGGAGGAAAGGTAAAGGGAAATGGCCTAAAAGTAGAAGAACCTGCCAGAAAAGATAGAAAGATTAGTAACATGCCTCCTGCAATGGCAAACCATCACTTTACACAAGTAAGTTCCTAGTGCCATCTCCAGAGGCTGCAGACAACAAACCTTAAGGAAAGAGGAATTCCCACAAATACCTGATGCTCTTTGTCAAGCCAACTCTACAAAAAAATGTTAGACCAAAGAACAGTAGGAGTATCTCAAGGACAAGAAGGCAGAGGATTATTTTCCAGTCTTGTATGTATCAAGACTACGCTCATTCCTGAGAATACCCAAATTCAAAATGTTTTATTGATTTTAAGCACCATTATTGAATTCACTTATAGTGAGTTAATCACATGGGTACACGTACATTACTTGAAAGGAACTCAAACCGTTATAAACATTTTTTATTTTCAATCATAATCATTCACTGTAACAGTACATAAATTGCTAAAATCCTGCCTTCCCTGAAATTTCAACCCTTTTCCTCCTGAATATTATTCTGTATGCATTACCCCCAGAACTTCCATTTATGTCTCTGTAGTTTGCTGCATCCCTCTACTAAAGATCACACCTCCAATTCTTCTGTCTCCTTTACAACATTGAATACTTAGCTAGCTGGTTTAGATTTTGAATTCCATTTCCTAGTAATTATCTGTTTTGGCAGCCAGTACCATCAAACTTAATAAAGCCTTATAATGTCTAGGCAATTGAGTTTCCACATCCCAGCTCAAAAGAATAATTTTCTCAGATAAATTTGTTCCCCAGACATTTCTGACCAAGAACTCTGCAGGGGAATTTTTTAAATCTGCCAACTCATTGCACTCCCAAAAATGTTGCCAATTACCTCTCTCTCCCATCCCGTGTATAGCATGTTGCTTTCTTCCAAAGGAAAACCTCTCTAAAGTCTGCTTGGGGTGTCAAATACCAATGCATATACATCCATACAAAACCCTCAAACCTTCTAAATTTTGTTGTATACTTCAGAATGGTACAGCTGTACAGATGAAGTTATGGGAAAGAGTAGTGGAAGCTAGGTTAAGAAGGGAGGTGATGATTGGCGATCAGCAGTATGGTTTCATGCCGAGAAAGAGCACTACAGATGCGATGTTTGCTCTGAGACTGTTGATGGAGAAATATAGGGAAGGTCAGAAGGAATTGCATTGTGTCTTTGTGGACTTGGAGAAAGCATATGATAGTGTGCCTAGAGAGGAATTGTGGTTTTGTATGAGGAAGTCAGGAGTGGCAGAAAGTATGTAAGAGGGGTACAGGATATGTACGAGGGTAGTGTGACAGTGGTGAAGTCTGCAGTGGGAGTGACGGATCCATTTAAGGTGGAGGTGGGATTACATAAAGGATCAGGCTGAGCCCTTTATTTGCAGTGGTGATGGACAGGTTGACAGACTAGATTAGACAGGAGGCCCCATGGACTATGATGTTTGCAGATGACATTGTGATCTGTAGTGAGAGTAGGGACCAGGTTGAGGAGACCCTGAAGAGGTGGAGATATGCTCTAGAGAGGAGATGAATGAAAGTCAGCTGAACTAAGACCGAATATGTGTGTGTGAAAGAGAGGGAGGATAGAGGAATGGTGAGGATGCAGGGAGTAGAGTTGGGGAAGGTGGATGAGTTTAAGTACTTGGGATCAACAGTTCAGAGTAATGGTGAGTGTGGAAGAGAGGTGAAGAAGAGAGTACAGGCAGGGTGGAATGGGTGAAGAAGAGTATGAGGAGTGATTTCTGACAGACGGGTACCAGTAAGAGTGAAAGGGAAGGTCTACAAGAGGGTAGCGAGACCAGCTATGTTGTATGGGTTGGAAACGGTGGCATTGACAAAAACAGGAGTCCGAGCTGGAAGTGGCAGAGTTAAAGATGTTGCACTGTGTGTGACAAGGATGGACAGGATTAGGAATCAGTATATTAGAGGGTCAGCTCAGGTTGGACGGTTTGGAGACAGTCAGAGAGGCGAGATTGCGTTGGTTTGGACATGTGCTGAGGAGGGATAATGGGTATATTGGGAAAAGGATGCTAAGGATAGAGCTGCCAGGTAAGAGGAAGGCCTAAGATAAGGTTTATGGAAGTGGTGAGAGAGGACATGCAGGCGGTTGGTGTGATAGAGCAATATGCAGAGGACAGGAAGAAATGGAAATAGATTATCCACTGTGGCGACCCCTAACGGGAACAGCCGAAAGAGAAGAAGACTTCAGAATGATACAGATGTCCTCCCACTGTTTTGTATTTTGGCTTTGCATTCTCAATTTCCAGTCTTTTCTGACTTGTTCTGAAAGATTCTTATAGTTACCATGCATTATTTAATAAACCCTACTAACTACAGTTTCCCTTTTTTGCGTGAAATAACATGTCCCATTTGGTTGTAGACTGGCCTTACCCATCCCATGGTCGATAATTATATATTGCCCCTAATGAGAATAGTTGGGATCATACCATAGATAATTTGAGGGGGCCCATGTGTGACGGCCTCTTTTTACCCCAGGCCAGTAATCAAGGAGCCTGAATCCTTACCACTGACATCGGTGATAGACTGTCACTAAAAAGAGGAATTGGTTTACACAGTATTTTCAGATGCAGCTCTGTGCATCAAGCACAGTTTCCCCCAAGAACACACAGGGAACATGCTCCAAACCTGGAACTCTGTCTCTCCAGATCCCAAACAAGACTCACTTTGGAGCAGTGTGTGCCAGTTCCAAGTAGCTGACACACCCAAACCTGGGTATTTGATTTTCTCACACAGACACACTCCTGGTAAAGGCTGGTACAGATTTACTAACTTTACCCCTTCTGCCCAGATTATAAGGTAAATACGCCACCACCAGTTAACCACTCTCAGGCTCTTACAAGGGTATACAATTATATTGTGTAAAATCAATACTAACTTGAGTGGTGGAGGGTAACTAAAGCAGCCAGGCTTTTTGGAGTGGCCAAGACATCACTAAAGTAAGCACAAGTACTCTCAAGATGTTAAAAGTATTCTGTAACAGACTAGCCACATTGAAGGGTGTAAAAATGTTTAATAATAAGTAATAAAATAGAAAACATGGGAATACTAAGTATCTAAGTAAAATAGACACCAGAGTTTCAGTCGCAGGAGAAATATAAATAACACAGTTGGACAGATTCATAGAGATGCAGAAAAACAGTACTTAACTGATCTCACTGTATTTCCTGACTGTGGAAATAATAACTGTTCCCTACGTAACGTCATGAATACAGTAAGGTATGATTAGATGCTGAAATGCTCACTTCCACAAGGCAAGGTGATGACCTTCAAAGGGTTCCAAAGAAAATAAAACAAACTGCTGTGAGAGTTCCATTCCCTCAGTGCTAGTTATAGGATGACATCACACTTGAAGACCTTATTGTGGCACAATACACACCCAGGGCCTCGCCAAGGTCTGTTGCAGCATCTGAAAGCTATAGAAAATTTCAAAAACTTCTACTCTGCCCTTCCCAAATCCTTGTTTAAACATAAACATTTAATCAGTTATAATAACATTAATACATTTTTAACACA
>NC_056732.1:525751369-525913869 GCF_019279795.1 Protopterus annectens
TAAAAGTTGACAGTTGTATTACCTGTGGAAAGCAAATACCTCCTAAAGATTTTCATTCGTTCTGCATTCCTTGCTTAGGCCCAGACCACGATGTTCTTCGCTGTCAGTTTTGTGCCTTGTTCAATCCCCAAACTATTCGTTGTCGGGCTATATTTGCGGCAAATTATTTTGGTACTCTGTATAACTATCCAGAAATGTCTTCGGTAAGCCATCCGACTACCGATTTTGCGAAAAAACATAAGGATAAAGACAGAGACAGACCACATAGGTCCAAAACTGCAGATGACGCTTCCGTTAAGCTAGTCGCCAGTCCACAGGTACTCAGTGAGGCCCACTCGCAGCCCCTGATACCCGCTACCTCAGATTCGTAGGCATCTACTAAGACCCATTCGGAGTCCGGTATGCCATGAGATGCTTCTTCGACTATGGAACCTGCGGATGTCTCCACATTGGATGGGTCTGGAGCCACTGTGCAGGCACCGGCTTCTGAGGGTGTATTCAGGCTTACAGACTTGCATTTTAAATCCATGTCATCTTCTTCATCCAGGCCTAAAACTCGACCCACGCCTAAAAAAACGACGTCCAGACCGCATGCTCAGGCCCATATGCCTAAAAACAAATGTGTAGAATGGCTGAAGACCTTATTACCTTAAACAGGGGAAGCCAGCCTTCCCCCTCTAAGAGACCTAGAACTGATTTTCCTTCTGATTCTTCTGATCAGGAATCTGATATTTCTGTTTCTTCTGATTACCAGCATTTGCCCTTATGTACCTATGAAGATTTTGATGCAGAGGATTCCATTCCCTCTACTTCTCCTCCAGAAGATTGTTCTTTTGGTGAAACCTTGCACACTCTTAGGGAGCATTTCCGCTAGGAAAGCCAGGATTACTCTGACTGCAAAAAGAGGCTTAGGGAGTTCTTACTCCTCCTTCAACACAGGCCTTTAGCTATCCCTCTTATTCTGGACATTGTAGATGATGCTTTTTTAGAATCTAGTCTTTCCCTAGACACTTACTCCAGCTCCCAGAAAACCTGAGTAGAGTACCTGACTCTCACAAGTTCCTTTTCAAGAATCCTACTGCGTGTCCAGAGACCATTTCCCAAGGACCAAAGGGCATTAAGGCTACTGCTGCCAAAAACCCTACCCCTTTTGGTAGAGATTCTAGAGCCTTGCACAAATTGGGTAAGAAGGTATATACTTCCGCTACTTTGGCCATTAGGGCTTTAAATTGCCAGTTTCATATGTTAAAGTACCAGCAGCATGTTATGGGGCTACTTAAACAGAAAAGGATGTTGATTCCTGACTGTGGTGAACACAAAGAATTACAGGATTTAATGCATTCTGCAGAACAAGTTGGTAAACATACTTTGCAATGTGTTTTTTTTTTATTCTTTAGAAGCATCTTGCAGGGCTGCTGTCACTGGGTCTGTACTTAGAAGGCATGCTTGGCTTAAGGAGCAAAACTTGCCAGATCATTTTAAAGCTAAATTACTGGATGCTCCCTTAAACCAAGACTGCCTGTTTGGCAACAAAGCAGAATAAGTCCTCAAAAAGATGGAGGAAAAAGCTAAATCTTTGCAAACTGCTAAAGATTTCCTGTAAGTACAGCCTCCCAGATTTAGTAGGCATTGGCCTTCAAAGAATTGGTCCTTTCCAGCCTCTTCCAGGCCTTCTCAGTCCAAACCCAGGAACAGCAGACCACCTAGGTTACAGTCTCAGGCTACGCACAGGCCTAAACAGTGGTGGGCTCCCACTTCCAAAGCAGGGTGTAACAAGACACCCCCTACAGAAAAATGGCACAGTGACTTAACCATTCCAAGCCCTGCTCAACTGCCTGCTCCCTTAGGAGGAAAGCTCGCCCTGCATGCAAAAAACTGGGAACTCATTACCCAGGACAAATGGGTTTTGAATATAGTTTCCCAAGGATACAGATTCCACTTCCACACCCTACCAACCCCAAACGGTTGGCTAGACCTACCCCCACATCAGTGGGCAGAGGCTCTACAGCAGGTTCCCTCTCTTCTAAGTATCGGGGCTATTCAACCTGTCCCAGCAGAAGAAAGGGGACAAGGTTTTTATTCAAGACTTTTCCTGGTACCCAGAAAAGACGGCTCCTGGTGTCCTATCCTGGACCTCTCTATTCTAAACACCTTTTTGGTAATCCCAAAATTCAAAATGCTAATACTTCAACAGCTGCTTCCTGTGCTAGGCAATGATGCCTGGTTTGCAACCTTAGACTTAAAGGAAGCCTACTTGCACATTCCAATAAGGGAATCTTGCATGAAATACCTATGCTTCAGGGCAGGCTCCATGCACTATCAGTTCTCTGCACTTCCTTTGGCTTGTGTACTGTGCCCAGGGTGTTCACAAAGTGTCTAGCTCCAGCCATTGCATTTTGCAGGCAGAGAAATATTCAAATAAACCCATACTTGAACAATTGTCTGGTCCAGGCAGAAAGCCAGGACTTGCTATTAAAACATCTGGCATTCATACAGAAACGTTCTTACCTCACTGGGATACACCGTAAATGAAAAAAAATCTCATCTAGTACCCTGCCAACGGATTGTATTCCTGGGAGCAAGCTTGAACATAACTTCCCAGATGGCTTTCCTCGCTCCAGAGAAACAAGTTTAGTTGACAACCTACTTCAAACTACTGGCCACAAATACCCAGCTATCTGCAAGGAAAATTCTGCAAGCCCTGGGGTTCTTGGCCGCTTGCATTCTACTAATTCCATATGCAAGACTGCATATGAAGAAACTACAATGGTATCTAAAAAACCTATGGTGTTAACATTCTCAGGACCTGGAATCCATGATTCCTGTCATTCCTTGTATAACGACAGAGTTCCTTTGGTGGGCAGAGGCCTGCTTCCACAACAAGGGGCTCCCTTTCACTCTACCCCCTGCCACCCAAACCCTAACAACAGACACATCAGACTATGCATGGGGCACTCGCATGGCAGGGCAGTGCATTCAGGGCAAATGGAACTCGAGACAGATGCACCTGCATATCAACCAAAAAAATGTTAGCTGTACAGAATTCCCTGACAGCCTTCAAAGACCACATTCTTCCAGGACAATTATTGGTAAAGACAGACAACACCACAGTTATGTGGTACATAAACAAGCAGGGGGGAACCCACTCATACCCTCTCTGCAGACTAGCCATGGCTCTGTGGAACACAGCCTTGAGCTACCAAGTGCGCTTACAGGCTCAATTCCTGCCAGGCAAGCTAAACTCTCTGGCAGATGACCTAAGCAGAAATCTCTTGGACCCACACGAATGGAAACTGGGACCAAAAATATTCAACCTCTTGAGGAACAAATGGGGGACTCCAGAGATAGACCTGTTTGCCTCCCCTCAGAACTACCAATTGGATAAATTCTGCACAAAGACTTCCCACAGTCAAGCTTGGAAAGTGGATGCCCTGTCCTTTACCTGGGAAAGCCTCTCTGTTTATGCCTTTCCCCCTCTGCCTCTCCTCTCGAAGGTTCTGCTAAAGATCAAACGGGACAAGCCAAGGAAAATACTGATTGCACCAGACTGGCCACGCTAGCACTGGTACCCCCTCTTGCGCAGTATGACACTATGGCATCTTCCTCAGACCCCTTCCCTGCTGTCCCAGCAGGCAGGCCAGATTCTGCATCCTCAGCTTCAAACCCTGAACCTTGCAGCCTGGCTAATTCCTTGAGCTCTCCAATAGTATCCCTCAGTAAGCAGGAGCTAGATGTCATTCTGGAGGCAAGGAGGCTTAGTACTAGAAAATCCTATGCTGAAAATTGGAAAAGATACTGTTCCTGGAGCCAGACTCAGGGGATGGGCACAATGGTGCCCAGCTTACCTCATATACTTCAATACTTAACAGAAATGCCCCACAAGGGCCTATCCTTCTCGTCAATTAAAATTCATGCCTCTCCCATTTCAGCACATTATAATACCGAACCACCTCTCTTCTCTCACCCCCTGCTAAAGCAATTCCTCTGAGGGGCCAAACATGCAAGACCCCCCCCCCCCCGGAGAGCCCCTACTGCAGCCTTGGACCTTAACTTTGTATTGGAAAAGCTCACTCTCCCTCCTTTTGCACCAGCTGCAACTGCAGAGTTGAAATTCCTTTCTTGGAAAACAGCCTTCCTTTTAGCCATCACTTCAGCAAGAAAAGTGTCTGAATTACAGGCCCTCATGGCAGTGGAGCCCTTCATTATCTTCCATGCAGAGAGGGCTTCCCTCAGGACCAGTCCTTCCTTTATGCCCAAGGTGGTGTCTAGTATGGCCCTAAATCAGTCCATTCATTTGCCAACCGTATTCCCGAATCCACAAAACAAAGGAGAACAAATACTGCACTCTTTGGATGTGCACAGACAACTTGGATTTTATTTGGACAGGACTAAGCCTCTCAGAAAATCTGAACAGCTGATAGTTGGCTTTGCTGCAGGGGCAGAGGGGAAAGCCATTTCAAAACAAACCATTTCTAAATGGATAGCCCATTGCATTAATTTCTGCTATAAGCACCATGGAAAACCTACCCCACAGGGGATAAGATCACATTCTACCAGGGCTGCATCTACCTCTACAGCCTTTCTCAGAGGAGTCACTACCAGGGACATCCTAGAAGCTGCTACACGGAGCTCTGTACATACCTTCACCAAGCATTACCACATGCCTGTCTTTTTCCAAATCCAGAGCTGATTTTGCCACTGCAGTCTTGCAGGGCTTAATAGCTGGCCCTAATGCTCTCTTACTTCCTCCTCCCTTTTTTAGCTTTGGGAATCAACCCAAATGTGATGACTGCAACAGTGAAACATGAAGAACATAGTGCAGTTGTGTACACTTACCATAAATGTAGATGTTCGAGTGTATTCACTGTTGCAGTCCTGGTTACCCTCCTTCCAGCTCCCTGACTTCTCTTGGCTCTACCTTTCCTTCTTGTTTGGTGTATTTAAGCTTTCTGGTGTATTTGCTTTTTTATGGAGGTGTATCATAACATATAATTGCTTTCCATTGTGGGGGCATGTGACATCTGGGGCAAGAAAAACTGATGTAATGGCGTCGGCTGCATGTTTTATACCCCTGACTACCTGACGGCATGGAAGAAGAGACTGCATCCGACGCAGGAATTGCAAGACTCTGGTATTCGGGCCGGCTGAGGGCTACCTGCACGCAGATAACCCAAATGTGATGACTGCAACAGTGAATACACTCTTAACATACACATTTATGGTAAGTGTACACAACTGTACTTTCTATGCATAATTCACAAAGGTTATTTCATGGTATGCAAGTCTCTTCCTCCCTTTCAAGAGATTTCTGGATTTGCTTCATTTTCCTCTTCAGGACATCTTGGTTCAAGTTACCATTCGGACAGTGCCTCCTTGCCAGAGGGCCACAGCTTTCTTCTCCAGGATGTTTTTTTTTTCTGAGGAAGGAGGGCTGTTGGAGATCCATTCTAGACCTTTCCTTTCTCAACACCCTTCTAAAAGTTCCTTCTTTCAAAATGTTGACTTTCCAGTCTCTGTTCCCTGTGCTTCTTCCTCCAGCTATTCTAGTGTCTCTGTACCTGTAGGATGCATATCTACATATTTCCTTACACAATCTCTTCAGGAAGTGCTTACGGTTCTCTATATATTTGTTTCTGTCAGTTCTCTGCTTTGCTTTTTGGTCTTTCAACAGCCACAGGGGTTTTTGCAAAATGCCTAGTCTCAGTCATAGCCTTTTGCAGGCTCCATGGTTTGATTTATGCTCCCTCTCTGCAGATTCTTCATAGGACCTAGAGTTCACAGTGCTGCTGCTTCGCAGAGTGGTCTTCACTCTGTCTCAAGAGGTCAATTCTGACTCCTCAGCAGGACCATGTTTTCTTGAGGTTCAGGATTCAGATCTTTACTATAATGGCTTTTCTTCCATCTCCCAAGATATTCTGTTTGGGAGCTTTCTTTCAGTCCCTTCTTCCTTTGCAAGAGGCCTCCGCAAGAGAGTTCATGGCTTCCAGTAATTATAGTGGTTCCTTTTGCCAGACTCCATATTATGAAATTCCAGTGGCATCTAAAGACTATTTGGCTGCATCATTGTTACCTTCTGAACTTTCCCATTCTCCTCTTGCCTTGCCTAAGGAAGGGATCTCTCTGGTGGACCGACCAGGTATCCCAGAATCCAGGCCTTCTGTGACGACCCACCTCTGGACCAGTAATTAAGGAGCCTCAAGCCTCACCACTGGCAGCAGTGGGGGATATACACTGGAAGGATGACAAGTGCACACACGGTATTTCCAGGTGCAGCTCTCTGCATCAAGTGCAATTTCCCTTAAGAGCACACAGAAACCACAGTAAGTCTGGGGCTGGTTTCTCCCTCTTTCTCCAGATCCCTAATAAGACTCCACACTGGCACAGCTATAGGGTTGAGATCTCAGCTGAGTGGTCAAGCCAAGACCTCCAGCACCATGTCCCTGCCCAAGTAGCTGACACACACACACTCTTTTTTGAGGTTTGATTGACACACACACACACACACACACACACACACACACACACACACACACACACACACACACACACACTTGCAAAGGCTGGCACAGGTTTACTAGCTATGCCCCCTTTTGCCCAAACTATAAGGTAGTTATCATTGCCACCAATCAACTCCTTATCAGCTACTTTAGGGCCCTTAACAAATGGTGTCCAATATTACTGTGTAATATTAATACAAATGGTAGCTTGACCAAGAGTAAGGCTGTTAGGAGTGGCCCACTTAGTGTTACCAAATGAATATGCAAGTACTCTCAAAATGTAAATATCTCTACACAGATCAGCCAGAATATAAGGTTTAAGTATATTTAATAATAAATATTAAAAAACAATAAAATACTCCGTATATATTCACAGTAATCTCAGAGATCAAAATCATAGGAAATATTTAAAACAACATCGCGACCGCCTCAGATAAAGAAAAATATCTAAACTAAGCTTCATTCTATTCCTGACTGAATCTGAGAGAATGACTATACCCTAGAAACGTACTTCAAATAAAGCAAGGCAGATGTGGTGAATATTTCTTGTCAGGTCCAAGTCAGAGTACAGAATGCCCTCTCTCTCTCTCTCTCTCTCTCAGGGAGTTCTCAAATTAATATCTCAAATATTATTGCTGGGATAGCTTGCAGAATGACATCATTTCTTGTCATCTGACTCTGGTCCCCAGATGAACCCCCAACTGCTAGAAGATGGCAGTATTTATTATCTACCTATGAAAATACATAGACCTCAGATCTTTGGCAGATGCTGGAAGTCATGAAACAATTGCATTCCTTCACATTTCAGAAATAGTAATTATTTCACCCTAGAGACAATACAGAAAGCTCCCTTGTTTTTGACATTGTGTCTCCTTGCTGCATTGAAACTGAAAGATACCTCCTTTTATGGCATAGTCTTAAAGTAATTTAATTTCATTTATTTTTCTGAAGTTAACCTCCTGTATTCCCGTTTCCACTGCTAAAATGTATACATTTAAACACTTAACAATAGTGCCTGTACATTTCTGCTCTTTTCCAGTACAGCACACTGTGGTTACATTTTAAGCACAAGCACTTTATAAAATACCTTTTTGACACACGTCTGTACAAACCAGTTTGATACAAATGCATTAGAACTCTATGTCCTGTATAATACAAGCATCTTACACAAATCATTTCGATATTCACCAATGAGATATAATTATTTACAAAATTCCAATTAGCTGGGCTGGTAGTATCTCCCTTTGTCACACTTCCCCTTTCAAGTGCCTTCCCCCACTCAGCAGCAGTTGATAGATTCTTCAGACATAGCCTGTGGAGCTTGTTCTAACCACATCAGGCACATCAGGGTCCGGGGGGGGGGGGGGTCTAGTTGCCAGAGCAGATCAAACAGCATGTCATCATCAAGGAAATGAAAGCTCTTATCCTGGCTGTTCAGGCTCTGCATTACCTTTGGACTGCAGGTCCACTCAAAGAGTTTTAGACAACACCAATATCATGTCCTGCATAAAAGGACAAGGGGAGCAAAGTCTTACCGTCTTTGCAAACCGGGCCTCATGGTGTGGAATTTTGTTGTCTGCTATCAGTTTGATTCTTCAAGCTGTCTATATTCCCTCAGAGCATGATGTGGGTGGCAGACTATTTGAATAGATCCAGGGCAGATCCCCATAAGTGGATGTTTCACAGAGAGGTATTCTGTACATTGTCCATTGGTGAGGTACTCCTCCAGTAGATTTTTTTGCCTTCCCTCAGAACTGACAACTTCCTAAGTTCTGTTTCAGAGTGGCACATCCTCTGACTTGGAAATTAGATGCCATGTCCTTCTCTTGGAAAGGATGTTCCTGTATATTTATCACACTCTGTCTATTGCCAAATGTCTTACTCAAAGGTCATGTCGAACAGGCCCAAAATCTTGTTGGTAACTCCCTTTTGGCCCAGGCAGC
This sequence comes from Protopterus annectens, assembly GCF_019279795.1. Classification (NCBI taxonomy): domain Eukaryota; kingdom Metazoa; phylum Chordata; order Ceratodontiformes; family Protopteridae; genus Protopterus; species Protopterus annectens. The sequence goes on from NC_056732.1 coordinate 525,759,810, forward strand.
ATTGGTTTTCCTCCTTTTTCATTTGGCCAGGAGCAATCATCACAAGTCACCCCACAGGATGGATCTACTCACACAGGACAAGGGCTCACTAAATCACACTCATCTTCTCACTTACAGTTGCCTCTGATTGATGGGGATTTGATTCCTTTTAGGCATCAGTTTTCTGAAGACATGTTTTGGGTTTTGCAGGAGGCCAGAAATATTGCTAATAGAAAATCTTATGCTGCATAGTGGAAAAGATTTTCTTCTTCATCCCACAACAGTGAACAGGACCTTCTTTTAGTGAGCATTCATACTGCTCTTTCTAATTTGTGAGAGTTTTTCAATTCTGATATGGCATGCTGTTCTGTTAAAGCTAATTTGTCAACTATGTCTGCTTGTCTGCCTCTGAATCCACCACTTGCCTGTAGCTTTGAGGTTAAATAATTTCTAAAAGGCATCCTTCATATTAGGCCTCCAAGAAAACAAATTCCTCCTCCTTGGGAACTTAACTTTGTTCTGAGAAATTGACTCAGACACCTTTTAAACCAGCAGCTTCTTCCTTCGTCATACTCTGTACCTGGAAAGCTATCTTGGTGGCGACTTTGACTTCTGTCAAGAGTGATGTTCTTCATCTCACATTGCTGCAGTCCTTACACTTGGGTAGTCCGCTGTCCTCGGTCGGCCCGAATATCAAAGTATAAGGCTGACGTCGGTCAGGGCACATTTGACTGACATCAGGATGTCAGGGTACAAATGCGCATGACCGACGTCATATCCTCAGTCTTTTTTGCCGCATGGTCCGATGCAGAAGCAGCATTGCAAGTGCCGGTTGGCATTCTGAGATTTTTCGATTTAGAAGTTTCAGACCGAGTTCAAAGTTGGCTAAGTACCCCGTTGGGGAATATTTTAGTTTTTTCTTGCCTCAGTCATTTACCGGATGTCAGAAAAAGTCAATAATTGCATTTCTTGTGGGAAACGGATACCGCATAGAGATTATCATACTTTGTGTATTCCTTGCTTAGGGCCTGAGCACGATGTTGTTGGCTGTCGCTCTTGTGCTAGATTTAATAAACGCACTATAAAGAGAAGGTTGGATTGTGCAAGGTTAGTCTTTGGGAAGCGGTGCAACTATAAAATGCTGTCGGATGCTCCGGCGCCCTTCTTCAAGAAGCGCAAGGACAAGGCAGTTAAGCCTAGGCTAGAAGAACCGTCTGTACCGGACGCCGGTTCTTTAGAGGTGTCGGTGGAGCCGGTGGCTCCACCGGAGGTTTCTTTGTGTTCCCAGGGTGAGACCTTATTATTGCAAGATGTGGCCTCTCAGGAGACAAGTCAGGCTGAGGGGCTTCTCAGGTTACTATACCCCTCCCTTCCTAAGGTGGCTAGGCCCTCTCCTTCTGTTTCAAAGGCTTCTCCCAGGGCAGGCCAGGTTTAGCTTCAGTTGGTGTTACCCTAGCTCTTCAGGTACTGTGCCCAAGAAGCATATGCTTAAAATGGCAGAAGATTTGATTACTTTGATTAGGGTTCTATGCCCCTCCTGATAAGAGACCTAGGGTGGAGCCTGAGCTGGGGGTTTTGAGCAGGCTTCAGATGTTTCAGAGTCTTGGCTGAAGACTTGCAGGAGTACTCTCCTTATTCTGATTCTGATGTGGATGATTCTACTCCTTCTGCTACTCCTCCTGAGGATTTTTCTTTTCAGAAACTCTTCATTCCATGAGGGAGCATTTTAAGTGGGAAGGTCAGGACTTCTCTGATTCCAGGAAAAGGCTTAGGGAATTTCTGTTTTTACACCAGCATAGGCCTTTGGCTATACCTCCTGTTTTGGATGTAGTGGAAGATGTTTTTACAGAGGCTTCTCTTAATCCTGATTCTTTGCCTCCTGCTCCTGTTAAGCCGGATAGGTATTACAGGGTGCTTGAAGCTCATAAGTATCTTTTAAGAGCCCTAGGGCAGACCCAGAAACTGTTAGCCAGGGGCCTAAAGGTGTTAAGGCTTCTGTTGTTAAAAATCCGGTTCCTGCTGACAAGGAGGCTAGGGCCTTGGATAGATGGGGAAAGAAAGTCTATACTTCTTCCACTCTTGCTATGAGGGCTCTGAATTGCCAGTTTCACATGTTGAAATACCAAAACTATCTCCTTTCACAATTGAAGTCTAAGGTTGATGCTCTGGCAGTAGGTATTGATTGTAAAGAGTTGCAAGATTTAGTACATGTTTCTGAACAGGTGGGTAAGCATTCTTTGCAATGTGGTTTTGATGCTGTACAGGCCTCGTCTAGGGTGGCTGCCACTGGGTCAGTTCTTCGCAGGCACGCCTGGCTGAGGGATCAGAATTTGTCTGAACATGTTAAAACAAGGATTTTAGATGCTCTTTTACAATCTGACGTGTTGTTTGGTCCTCCTGTTGAGACAGTTTTAAAGAAAATGGAAGACAAGGCTAAGTCTATGCAGACTGTTAAAGATTTTTGCAGGTCCAGCCTCCAAAGTTTAGTAGAAATTGGCCTACTAAAGGGTGGGCGTATCCTTCTTATGATTCCCAGTCTAGGGGTAGATCTAGGCGTGGTAAGGGCAGAGCTCAGGGCTCTTTCAGGCCTAGAACAGGGAGTTCTCCTGCACAGGCTTGGTGAGGGCAGGGGTCAGTCCTTTCGTAAGCAGACCCAATGACCTACCTTTTCAGCTGCCAGAGCCTGCTCGTCTGGCAGCACCTTTGGGAGGAAGGTTGGCACTTTTCAAAGAAAATTGGAGTTTAATTACCCAGGACAGATGGGTATTGGATATCATACACCACGGCTACAGGTTTTATTTCCATACCTTGCCTCCTTTCAAAGGCATGCCAGACGTTCCTCCTCAACAAAGAATAGAGGCTCACAAACAGGTTTCTCTGTTGCTCCAACTAGGGGCCATACAGCCGGTCCCTCTGCCAGAAGTGGGCCTAGGATTTTATTCTCGCCTGTTCCTAGTACCAAGAAGGGGAACACGTGGAGACCAATTTTGGATTTATCTATCCTCAACACTTATCTGGACATTCCCAAGTTCAAAATGTTGACGTTGCAGCAGCTTTTACCTCTGCTGGGCAGAGATCATTGGATGGTAACTTTGGATCTCAAGGAGGCTTACCTTCATGTTCCTATCAGACTAAGTTGCAGAAAGTATCTGCGTTTCGAGCTGGGACTTCTCACTATCAGTTCTCTGCATTGCCCTTTGGCTTATCTACTGCCCCAGAGTGTTCACAAAAGTTCTGGCTCCAGTGATAGCTTTCTTCAGACTAAAAGGAATACAGATCTATCCTTATTTGGACGACTGCCTAATTCTGGCTCAAGGAAGGAAGAGCTTCTTCATCATTTGGAATATGTGATAGCAGTGCTAAGATGCCTAGGGTATTCTGTGAGCGAAATAAAGTCCAGTCTAGTACCCTCTCAAGACATGTGCTTTCTGGGTGTGAGACTGAATACAGCATCCCAGATGGCCTTTTTAACCCCGGACAAACAAAAGAGTCTATCCCTTTACTTCCATCAACTATCTCATCAGTCCGGGCTGACTGCAAGGACAGTCCTTCAAGCCTTAGGGTTCATGGCATCTTGTATTCTGGTGCTTCCCAATGCCAAACTGCATATGAGGAAGCTACAATGGTATCTCAAAAATGTATGGACACAGCACTGCCAGGATCTGGACACTGTCATTCAAATAATACCTTGCATTCAAAAGGAATTTTTGTGGTGGGCTCAGGAATGTCACCTAAACAAGGGACTCTCTGTGACCCGGCCAGAGGCGAGTCAGATTTTAACGACAGATGCCTCAGACAAAGCTTGGGGAGCTCATCTAAATGGAAAGTGGATACAAAACAAGTGGCCTGTCAGACTACAACATCTACATATCAACATGAAGGAGATGTTAGCAGTCCAGTTTGCATTAATAGCTTTCAAGGAATTACTTCTTCCAGGACAGGTGTTGATTCTAACAGACAACACAACTGTCATGTGGTACATCAATAAGCAAGGGGGAACGCATTCTTATCCTCTATGCAGGCAAGCAATGATTTTGTGGGAGACTGCTCTCAGTTTACAGCTCAATCTTCAGGCAAGGTTTCTGCCAGGAGCACAGAACTCCTTAGCAGATGTGTTGAGCAGACAAATTATGGATCCCCACGAGTGGAAATTGGATCCTCATGTATTTCAGAAATTGACAGTGTCATGGGGAACTCCAGACATAGATCTGTCCGCTTCTCCACTAAACCATCAGCTGCCAAGGTTTTGCACAAAAAGGTTTCATCCCACAGCTTGGAGAGTGGATGCTCTTTCTTTCAATTGGAGCAATCTCCATGTGTATGCCTTTCCACCTCTGCCTCTCCTCCCAAAGGTACTTCTAAAGGTCAGACAGGACAAGCCAAGGATGATTTTAATAGCTCGGATTGGCCTCGACAGCACTGGTACCCATTACTGAGAAGTCTGGTACGGAAGCCTCCATGGCCTTTGCCTTGATTCCACACCTGTTGTCCATGGGGCGACAGCCATTTGCTAAATGTCAAGCTTCACTCTCTGCACCTAACAGCCTGGCATATTCTGTTTTGAACCATAGTGGGCCTCCACTTCCTCAGCAAGTTTTGAATGTTATTTTGGAAGCTAGAAGGCCTAGTACAAGGAAAGTGTACGCAGACAAATGGAAGAGATTTTTATTTTGGAGTGCAGCAAAAGATTTTGATGTTTCTGAGCCTAATTTGTGTGTGGCTCTTCAATATCTTACTGAGTTACTAGACAAAGGTTTGTCTATCTCTTCTATTAAAGTTCATGCTGCAGCAATTTCAGCTCACTATGATTGCGAACCACCATTGTTTTCTCATCCTTTGTTCAAGCAATTTCTTAGAGGGGCAAAGAATATAAGACCCCCACGAAGAGCTCCTACTCCTGCTTGGGATCTCAATTTTGTGTTGGAGAAACTCACTCTACAACCTTTTGAGCCTGCAGCTACTGCTGAGTTGAAATATTTATCATGGAAGACTGCTCTTTTGTTGGCCATTACCTCTGCAAGAAGGGTTTCTGAATTACAGGCCCTTATGGCGGTTGAGCCTTTCTTGATTTTCCATAAGGATAGGGTATCATTACGTACTAATCCTTCCTTTATGCCTAAGGTGGTTTCTAGTGTGGCTTTAAACCAAACTATTCATTTGCCTACTTTTTATGCAAATCCCCAAAATAAAGGGGAAAAGATTTTGCACACTTTAGATGTTCACAGGCAGTTGCGTTATTATTTGGACAGAACTAAAGGGTTCAGGCAGTCTCAGCAGTTGTTTGTTTCTTTTGCTTTGAGTTCCCAGGGCAAGCCTGTGTCAAAACAAACTATTTCTTAGTGGATTGGGTTTTGCATTGCTTTCTGTTATTCCCATCATGGCAAGGAGATTCCAGCTGGGATTAGGCCTCATTCCACTAGGGCTACTGCCACTTCAACAGCTTTTTGAGGGGTGGCAACCAAGGATATTTTGGAGGCAGCTACTTGGAGTTCTGTGCATACTTTCTCTAGGCATTATCACCTGCCACTTTACTCTAAGTCCAGGGCTGGTTTTGCCACTGCTGTTTTGCAGGGCATTTTGGCAGCTCCTGCTTCCTTGTAGTTAGCCATCCTCCCTTACCTCTGCTTTGGGATTCTACCCAAGTGTAAGGACTGCAGCAATGTGAGATGAAGAACATAGTACAGTTTTGTGTGTGTGTGTGTGTGTCTTTCGGCTTTTCCCGGTTAGGGGTCGCCACAGCGGAACTCCGGTCCGCTAATGATTGGCAGTAGAGTTTTACATGCTGGCTTGCCGGGCCTCACACAGTAGACGCTTTAACTGAGAATCGAACGGGCAACGTCTAACTGTGAGGCGACAACGCTACCGCAGCACCACCACTGCAGTGTAACATAGTACAGTTTTGTACCTACCATAAATGTAGATGTTCGAAGATCCACATTGCTGCAGTCCAATTTACCCTCCCTCCTTCCCCTCTGTAGTTAGAGGTGGTTGTGTGGGTTGGGTTGTACATATTGTGTATATTGTATATATTGTACATATAGTTAGTGCAAGGGTGGTTGGTTGGTTGTTTGCTGTCTTTTGGTTTTGACCTTTATTTTTAGGGTCTTCTGACATCTGGGGCAAGAAAAGACTGAGGATATGACGTCGGTCATGCGCATTTGTACCCTGACGTCCTGATGTCAGTCAAATGCGCCCTGACCGACTTCAGCCTTATACTTTGATATTCAGGCCGACCGAGGACAGCGGACTACCCAAGTGTAAGGACTGCAGCAATGTGGATCTTCGAACATCTACATTTATGGTAGGTACAAAACTGTACTTTTTTGAACTTAAGGCCCTTATGGCAATTCCTTCTTTCTTGTTTTTTTTTTTTGTCCACAAAGACAGGTGTATCTTAGAATCAATCCTTCTTTTACCCAGGGTGGTCAATGATTTCTCTTTGAATCAGTCCATCTGTCTTCCTTCCTTTCTTTCTCCTCAAAATAATAGTGAGAGGATTTTCCATTTTTTGGATTTGCATAGAGGGGTCAGATGTTATTTAGACGAGACTAAAGATATATTAGGAAGTGTAAGCAACTTGTTTCTTTACACAACCAGAAACTGGGTTTAGCAGATGTTCTTCATTCCACATTGCTGCAGTCCTAACCATTGGGTAGTCCGCTGTCCAGTCGGCCCGAATACCAAAGTATATGGCTGACGTCGGTCAAGGCGCATTAGACTGATGTCAGGATGTCAGGGTACTAATGCGCATGACCGACGTCATATCCTCAGTCTTTTTTGCCGCATGGTCCGATGCAGAAGCAGTTTTGCGAGTGCAGGTTGGCGTTCTGAAATTTTCTGAAGTCGGAGTTTCAGACCGAATCAAAGTTGGCTAAGTACCCGTTGGGAACATTTTGTTTTTCTTGCCTCAGTATTTAACGGATGTCAGAAAAAGTGAATAACTGTATTTCTTGTGGGAAACAGATACCTCATAGGGATTACCATACTTTGTGTATACCTTGTTTAGGGCCTGAGCACGACGTTGTTGCATGCCGCCCTTGTGCTAGATTTAACAAACGCACTATTAAAGAAGGTTAGACTGTGCCAGGTTAGTGTTTGGGAAGCGTTGTAATTATAAAATGCCGTCGGATGCTCCGGCGCAATCCAAAAGCGCAAGGACAAAGCTGCAAAGCCTAGAGTTGAAGAACCGCAGTCCCGGACGTCGGTTCTTTAGCAGGCTCGGTGGAGCCAGAGGTTTTGCCAGGAGTTTCTTTGGAGTCTCAGGCAGAGACTTTACTGTTACAGGATGTGCCCTCTCAGGAGGTAGGCCAGGCTGAGGGGGCTTCTCAGGTAGCTGTTCTTCCCTCTCTTCCTAAGGTGGTTAGAGCCTCTCCTTCTGTTTCCAAGACTTCTTTGAGAGGTAGGCCAAGTTTAGCTTCAGTGGGGGCTTCTCCTACCACTTCAGGTTCTGTGCCCAAGAAACATATGCTTAAAATGGCAGAGGATTTGATTACTATGATTAGAGGTTCTATGCCCCCTCCTGATAAGAGGCCTAGGGTGGAGCCTGAGTTTGAGTGTTTTGAACAGTTTTCAGAGGCTTCTGAGTCTTCGGCTGAAGACTTGCAGGAGTATCCTCCTTATTCTGATTCTGATGTGGATGATTCCACTCCTTCAGCTTCTCCTCCTGAGGATTTTTCATTTTCAGAGACTCTGCATTCCATGAGGGAGCATTTTAAATGGGAAGGCCAAGATTTCTCTGATTCCAGGAAGAGGCTTAGGGAATTCTTGTTTTTACCCCAGCATAGGCCCTTAGCTATACCTCCTGTGTTGAATGTGGTGGAAGATGTTTTGCAGAGGCTTCCCTGAACCCTGATTCTTTGCCTCCTGCCCCTGTTAAACCTGATAGGTACTATAGGGTGCCTGAAGCTCATAAGTATCTTTTAAGAGTCCTAGGGCAGACCCGGAAACTGTTTCTCAGGGGCCTAAAGGTGTTAAGGCCTCTGTTGTTAAAAATCCTGTTCCCCTGATAAAGAGGCAAGGGCTTTGGATAGATGGGGAAAGAAAGTGTATACTTCTTCCACTTTAGCCATGAGGCGTTGAATTGTCAGTTTCACATGCTAAAATATCAAAATTATCTCCTTTCACAATTGAAATCTAAGGTGGATGCTCTGGCGGAAGGTATTGAGTGTAAAGAGATGCAGGATTTAGTTCATGTGGCTGAACAAGTGGGTAAGCATTCTTTGCAATGTGGTTTTGATGCTGTGCAGGCCTCCTCGAGGGTGGCTGCCACTGGTTCTGTTCTTCGCAGGCACGCCTGGTTGAGGGATCAGAATTTAGCTGAGCATGTTAAGACAAGGATTTTAGATGCTCCTTTACAGTCTGATGTGTTGTTTGGTTCGCCTGTGGAAGCAGTTTTAAAGAAAATGGAGGACAAGGCTAAGTCTATGCAGACTGTTAAAGATTTTTTGCAGGTGCAACCTCCAGTTTAGCAGAAATTGGCCTACTAAGGGATGGACATATCCTGCTTATGATTCCCAGTCTAGGGGTAGGTCTAGGCGTGGTAGGGGCAGAGCTCAAGGTTCTTTTAGGCCTAGAACAGGAGTTCTCCTGCTCAGACTTCTGGTGAGGGCAGGGGTCAGTCCTTTCGTAAGCAGACCCAATGACCTGCCTTTTCAGCTGCCAGTAAATTCTCGTCTGGCAGCTCCTTTGGGAGGAAGACTGTCTCTTTTCAAAGAAAATTGGGATTTAATTACTCAAGACAGATGGGTTTTGGATATCATTCACCACGGTTACAGGTTTTATTTCCATACCTTGCCCCTTTCAAAGGCATGCCAGGCGTTCCTCCTCCACAAAGGAAAGAGGCTCACAAGCAAATTTCTCTGTTACTCCAAATAGGGGCCATTCAGCCAGTCCCTGTACCAGAAAGGGGCCTAGGATTTTATTCTCGCCTGTTCCTAGTACTAAAGAAGGGGAACACGTGGAGACCAATTTTGGATTTATCTATCCTCAACACTTATCTGGACATTCCCAAGTTCAAAATGTTGACGTTACAACAGCTTTTACCTCTGCTGGGCAAAGATCACTGGATGGTAACTTTAGATCTCAAGGAAGCTTACCTTCATGTGCCTATAAGACTAAGTTGCAGAAAGTATCTGCGTTTTCGAGATGGAAGTTCTCATTATCAGTTCTCTGCATTGCCCTTTGGCTTATCCACTGCGCCCAGAGTATTCACAAAGGTTCTGGCTCCAGTGATGGCTTACTTCAGGCTAAAAGGAATTCAAATCTATCCTTACTTGGACGACTGCCTGATTCTGGCTCAAGAAAAGGAAGACCTTCTACAGCATTTGGAATATGTCATAGCAGTGCTAAGATGCCTAGGGTATTCTGTGAACGAAATAAAGTCCAGTCTAGTACCCTCTCAAGACATGTGCTTTCTGGGTGTGAGACTGAATACAGCAGCCCAGATGGCCTTTTTAACCCCGGACAAACAAAAGAATCTTTCCAGTTACTTCCATCAACTATCTCTTCAGTCCGGGCTGACTGCAAGGACAGTCCTTCAAGCCTTAGGGTTCATGGCATCTTGTATTCTGGTGCTTCCCAATGCCAAACTGCATATGAGGAAGCTACAATGGTATCTCAAAAATGTATGGACACAGCACTGCCAGGATTTGGACACTGTCATTCAAATAATACCTTGCATTCAAAAGAATTTTTGTGGTGGGCTCAGGAATGTCACCTAAACAAGGGACTCTCTGTGACCCGGCCAGAGGCGAGTCAGATTTTAACGACAGATGCCTCAGACATTGCTTGGGGAGCTCATCTAAATGGAAAGTGGATACAAGACAAGTGGCCTGCCAGACTACAGCATCTACATATCAACATAAAGGAGATGTTAGCAGTCCAGTTTGCGTTAATGGCTTTCAAGGAGTTACTTCTTCCAGGGCAGGTGTTGATTCTAACAGACAACACAACTGTCATGTGGTACATCAACAAACAAGGGGGAACACATTCTTATCCTCTATGCAGGCAAGCAATGATTTTATGGGAGACTGCTCAGCTTGCAACTAACTCTTCAGGCAAGGTTTCTGCGGGAGCACAGAACTCCTTAGCAGATGTGTTAAGCAGACAAATCATGGATCCCCACGAGTGGAAACTGGATCTTCATGTATTTCAGAAATTGACAGTGTCATGGGGAACTCCAGACATAGATCTGTTCGCTTCTCCACTAAACCACCAGCTGCCAAAGTTTTGCACAAAGGGTTTCATCACACAGCTTGGAAAGTGGATGCTCTTTCTTTCAGTTGGAAAAATCTTCATGTGTATGCCTTTCCACCTCTGCCTCTTCTTCCAAAGGTGCTCCTAAAGGTCAGACAAGACAAGCCAAGGATGATTTTAATAGCTCCATATTGGCCTCGCAACACTGGTACCCACTACTAAGGAGTCTGGTAAGGAAGCCTCCATGGCCTTTACCTTTGATTCCACACCTGTTATCTCAGAAGGACGGTCACCTGCTCAATGTCAAGCTTCACTCTCTTCATCTAACAGCCTGGCATATTCTGTTTTGAAACACAGCAGGTCTCAACTTCCTCAACAAGTTTTAAATGTGATTATGGAAGCCAGGAGACCTAGTACAAGGAAAGTGTGCAGAAAAATGGAAGAGATTTTTATTTTGGAGTGCAGCAAAGAATTTGGAGATTTCTGAGCCTAATTTGAGTGTGGCTCTTCAATATCTTACTGAGTTATTGGACAAAGGTTTGTCTTTCTCTTCCATTAAGATTCATGCTGCAGCAATTTCAGCTCACTATGATTGTGACCCACCTTTGTTTTCATCCTTTGTTCAAGCAGTTTCTTAGAGGGGCAAAGAATATAAGACCCCACGTAGAGCTCCTACTCCTGCTTGGGATCTCAATTTTGTGTTGGAGAAACTTACTCTACAACCTTTTGAGCCTGCAGCTACTGCTGAATTGAAATACTTGTCATGGAAGACTGCTTTTTGTTGGCTATTACTTCTGCAAGAAGGGTTTCTGAATTGCAGGCCCTTATGGCAGTAGAGCCTTTTTGATTTTCCATAAGGATAGGGTATCATTATACTAATCCTTCCTTTATGCCTAAGGTGGTTTCTAGTGTGGCTTTAGACCAAACTATTCATTTGCCTACTTTCTATGCAGATCCCCAAAATAAGGGGGGAAAAGATTTTGCACACTTTAGATGTACATAGGCAGTTGCGTTATTATTTAAGCAGGACTAAGGATTTCAGGCAGTCTCAGCAGTTGTTTGTTTCTTTTGCTTTGAGTTCTCAGGGCAAGCCTGTGTCTAAGCAAACTATTTCTAAGTGGATTGGGTTTTGCATCTCATTTTGTTATTCCCATCATGGCAAGGAGATTCCAGCTGGGATTAGGCCTCATTCCACTAGGGCTACTGCCACTTCAACAGCATTTCTAAGGGGTGGCAACTAAGGATATTTTGGAGGCAGCTACTTGGAGTTCAGTGCATACTTTCTCTAAGCATTACCACCTTCCTCTCTACTCTAAATCTAGGGCTGGTTTTGCCACAGCTATTTTGCAAGGCATGTTGACAGCTCCTGCTTCCTTATGATTTGCCAGCCTCCCTTACCTCTGCTTTGGGATTCTACCCAATGGTTAGGACTGCAGCAATGTGGAATGAAGAACATAGTACAGTTTTGTACCTACCATAAATGTAGATGTTCGAGGATCCACATTTCTGCAGTCCAATTACCTCCCTCCTTCCCTCTGTGTTTAGGGGTGGTGGTGTGGGTTAGGCTATATTCTTGTAATTTTGTATATATTGTACATATGTTTGGTGCAGGGCTTTTGGTGTTTTGGTTTGGGCCTTGTCTTTTTAGGGTCTTCTGACATCTGGGGCAAGAAAAGACTGAGGATATGACGTCGGTCATGCGCATTAGTACCCTGACGTCCTGACATCAGTCTAATGCGCCTTGACCGACGTCAGCCATATACTTTGGTATTCGGGCCGACTGGACAGCGGACTACCCAATGGTTAGGACTGCAGCAATGTGGATCCTCGAACATCTACATTTATGGTAGGTACAAAACTGTACTTTTCTAAGCAAACCATTTCCTTTTGGATTTCTAAAGCCATTTCCTTTTGGATTTCTAAAGCCATTTCCTTTTGTTATACTTTTTATGGCAAACTGCTTCTTACTTCTGTTTGTGCTTATCCTACTAGAATGGATATATCTTGAGGAGCTTTTTCCAATGGTCTTGAAGCTAGATTAATTTTGGAAGCTGCCACTTGGTCTTATTTGCATTCCTTTACTAAGCACTATACAGTGGATATAAAAAGTGTACTTACCCCTGTTAAAATGGCAGGTTTTTGTGATATAAAAAAAAGACCACAATAAATCCTTTCAAAACTTTTCCTGTGACCTATAAACCTGTACAATTCAATTGAAAAACAAACATCTGTTAGGGGAACAATATATAAAAAATGTACAATAAGCTGGTTGCATAAGTGTGCACACCCTTAAACTAATACTTTGTTGAAGCACCTTTTGATTTAATTACAACATTCATTCTTCTTGGGTACACACCTGCCATCAGTTAAAGAGACTCTGATTAACCCCAAATAAAGTTCAGCTGTCCTAGTAGGATTTTCCTGACATTTCCTCAGTTGCCTGCTACAGCAAAAGCCATGGCTCCCAGAGAGCTTACAAAGCATCAAAGGGATGTCGTAGTTGAAAGATATCAGTCAGGCGAATGGTACAAAAACATTTCCACAGCATTGGATATACCATGGAACACAGTGAAGGCAGTCATCAGAAAGTGGAGAAAATATGGAACAGCGACTTTGCAAAGAACTGCACGTCCCTCCAAAATTGATGAAAAGACTAGACGAAAACTGGTAAGGGAGGCTGCCAAGAGACCTACAGCAACGCCGAAGGAGCTGCAGGAATTTCTGGCAAGTACTGGTCGTGTACTACATGTGACAACAATATCCCATATTCTCCATATGATTGGAATATGAGGTAGGGTTGCAAGATGGAAGCCTTTTCTTACACACAAAAACATCCAGACCCAGCTAAAATTTGCAAAACAATACATCAAGTCTTCCAAAAGCATGTGGGAAAATGTGTTATGGTCTGATGAGACCAAGGTTGAACTTTTTGGCCACAATTCCAAAAGGTACGTTTGGCACAAGAACAACACTTCGCATCACCAAAAGAACACCATCCCCATGGTAAAGCATGGTGGTGGCAGTATCATGCTTTGGGGTTGTTTTTCTTCAACTGGAACTGGGCCTTTAGTCAAGCTGGAGGGAATTATGAACAGTTCCAAATACCAGTCATTTTTGGCTGAAAACCTTCAGGCATCTGCTGGAATGATGAAGAGGAATTTCACCTTTCAGCATGACACTGACCCCAAGCATACATCCAAATCAACAAAAGAATGGCTTCACCAGAAGAAAATTAAAGTTTTGGAATGGCCCAGCCAGAGCCCAGACCTAAATCCAATAGAAAATCTGTGGGGGTGACTTGAAGAGGGCTGTGCACAAGAGATGCCCTCGCAATCTGACAGATTTGGAGCACTTTTGCAAGGAAAAGTGGGCAAATATTGCCAAGTCAAGATGTGCCATGCTGATAGACTCCTACCCAAGAAGACTGAATGCTGTAATTAAGTCAAAAAGTGCTTCAACAAAGTATTATTTTAAGAGTGTGCACACTTATACAACCAGCTTATTGTATGTTTATTTTTTTTTATTTTTCCCCTAACAGATTTGTTTGTTTTTTAATTGAATTATAGAGGTTATAGGTCACATTAAAGGTGGGAAAAGTTTTGAAATGATTTTATTGTGGTTTCATTTTTTTGTATCACAAAAACCTGGCATTTTAAACAGGGGTGTGCACACTTTTTATATCCACTGTAAGTTGGATGTGATTTCACATAGCATGTTTTGCTAGGTTTATCCTCCTCCTCTGTTATTTGGAGGGTTCCTCAGTTCTTTCTTCCTGTAGTCTTTCATAGTAGCTCTAGTAATCTGCCTGTTTATAAGGAATACTGCAACAGTGATTTAAGGAAGTAGTATAGGTATGTGAGAGCTTACCATAACAGTTGATGTCCTACTTATCATTGTTGTAGCGTTCCATCTCTTCCTCCTTCCCCCTGTTGAGGTTTTATTCTCCCTTTGTCTGATGAGTCGTCTTTTTGCCTCTTTTTGGGTGCACTTGCACCATCTTTCTTTTCTTCTTTAGCTGCTTCTGTACTTGTGGAGCAGTTTGGTACTGAGGATTCAGAGCTCATACCTCACTTGTGCATGTTATGCCTTGGACATAGTACCGTATGTCGGACGCATGTCCTTGGAATGCAGGCAGCATGTATGGCTATCCTCGGCAGGATATCCCTACTGTCAGGAGTACTGCAACAGTAGTAAGTAGGGCATCTACCGTAGTGGTAAGTTTTTACACAGCTGTACTTTATGGCAGCTCCTTATCCGTTCTCTTAGTATATACATAAATACTTTGTAATCTTGGTTCAAAACTGTAGCTAGTCTGTCTTTATGAAGCTTTGTCTGAAGGATATTTACTAGCTTTCTTCTAAGATGCTGGCACAGTCCCTCCTTTAAAGTACTGTTAGACGAAACATTCCAGCTCTTTATCACTTATTTCCCTCCTAACTTCAAAGCCTCCACAAAAATGCAATCTGTTCCTGGAGACTTCTGATGTTGTTCGTTTTTTACTGTTGCAGTCATCACATTTGGGTTATCCCTGCCAGGGTAGCCCTTGGCTGGCCCGAATACCAGAGACTTGGTATTTCTGCATCGGTTGCTGTTGCTTGACGACTGACGTCAGGTTGTCAGTAGTATAAAGTAAGGCAGCCGACGCCATTACATCAGTCTTTCTTGCCGTGAAGCCCAAAGCAGAAGCAGTTTGCACAAGTGCCGGTCGGCCGCTACCTGGGTTTCGTCTACCGAATTGAAGTTGGTCTTCTAAAGCTAAGTACCCCGTTGGGGATTCTTCTTTTTTTCTTGCACGAAGTGATGTCAGAAAAAGTTAATAGTCTCGCCTGTGGGAAGTAAATACCACACCGAGACTTCCACTCTTACTGCATCACTTGTTTAGGCCCAGACCACGACGTCCCCCATTGTTGCTTCTGTGCTTTGTTCAACGCCAGAACTATCAGTCGTCAGGCCCTTATTGTAGCCAGATATTTTCGCTTACAGTCCTCGAATTCCGATTTGGCTTCGGTAAGCCATCCGAAAGCAGATCTTCCGAAAAAACGTAAAGATAAAGACAGACTGCACAGGTCCAAACCTACCAACGACGCTTCCGTTAAGCTAGTTAGTTCTCTGGTACTCAGGCGATTTCGCAGCCTCTGATGCCCGCTTCTGTGGATTTGCAGGTCGCTACTGAGACCCTTTCAGAGTCTGGTATGCTGCAAAACTCCTCTTCGACTAAGGATCCTGCAGTCGTCTCTACTTGGATGGGTCTGGAGCCACTGAGCAGATGTTCTTAGTGTTTCACTGTTGCTGTCATTACATTTAGGGTAATCCTGCTGGCAGGTTGCCATCAGCCAGCCTGAATTCCAAAATCTTGGGTCCTGCATTGGCTGCTGTCGCCCCTTCCCTGATGTCAGGTCAACAGGGGTATAAAAGAAGCAGCCGACGCCATTTTCTTCAGTCTTTCTTGCCGTGCGGTGCCCGAAGCAGATGCAGTTCCCAAGTGCCGGTCGGCCGACTCCTGAGATTTTCGTGTTTGAGTTTCAGATCTGAAGTCTTTAATAAAGCTAAGCATCCCGTTGGGGAAACTTTTTTCTTGCTCCAGACCGATGTCAGAAAAAGTTAATAATTGTATTTCTTGTGGAAAGCAAATATCTCATAAGGATTTTCATTCTTACTGTATTCCTTGCCTAGGCCCTGATCACAACGTTACTGGTTGTCGGTTTTCTGCTAGATTTAACCAACGCACTATTAAGCATCGGTATGATTTTGCTTTAAACTTTTTTGGACACCAGTTTATCCTGAAATGTCGTCGAATAACCATCCGATTACCGGAGTTTACAAAAAACGCAAAGAAAAGGATAGAGAAAAACAGCAGAGGCCCAAAACCGACAACGAAGCTTCTCCTAAGCCAGTCGCCGGTTCTCAGTGAGGTGCTTTCGCAGCCCAACGCTCACTACTTTAGAGTCGCAGGCCGCTACCGACTCCCACGTGGAGTCCGCCATGCCGCTGGATACTCAAGGTATTGGAGCCTCGGACGTTAATCCCTCAGATGGGTCCGGAGCTGCTGAGCAGGTACCGGCTTCTGAGGGTGTATTCAGACCTAAACATCTTTAAAATGACTTCAGCTTCAAAGGCTAAAGCACCTTCTAAAGCAAGGAAACAAACTCAAGAGCCACGTGGACAGGCCTCTATGCCCAAAAAACAGATACTCAAAATGGCCGAAGACTTGATTACCTTTATCAGGGGTTCCCATCCCACTCCTGATAAGAGGCCTAGGCAAGACACTGACTATGAATCTTCAGATCAGGTTTCTATTTCTTCTGATCAGGAATATTCTCTTCCCCCCTATGAGGATTCTGATGCTGAAGAATCTATACCTTCAGCATCTTCTCCTGAGGACTATTCCTTTGGGGAAACCTTGCATACCATGAGGGAGCATTTCCACTGGGAGAGCCAAGATTTTTCAGAATCTAAAAAGAGGCTCGGGGATTTTCTTTTACTACCTCAGCACAGGCCTCTAGCCAATTCCACCTGTGTTAGACATTGTAGATGATATGTTTTCAGAGTCTAGTCTGACCCCTGACTCCTTACCCCCAGCTCCTGTTAAGCCTGACAGATATTACAGGGTTCCTGACTTGCACAAATTTATTTTTAAAAACCCTGCTGCTGACCCAGAAACTGTTTCACAGGGTCCAAAGGTAGTTGAGGCTTCCACTGCAAAAAATGCAACCCCCCTCTGACAGAGATTCAAGGGCACTGGATAGATGGGGAAAAAAGGTTTACACATCTGCAACTTTGGCTTTAAGGGCCTTAAACTATCAATTTCATATGCTTAAGTATCAGCAACATGTCATGGGATTGCTTAAATAGAAAATGTTGTTAAATTCTGAATGTGCAGAAAACAAGGAAATGCAGGATTTATTGTATGCAACAGAACGAGTTGGAAAGCATACTTTGCAATGTGGTTTTGATTCTTTGGAGGCCTCCTGCAGGGCCGCAGTTACAGGTTCTGTAATTAGGAGGTATACTTGGTTAAAGGAACAAAATCTGCCTGATCATGTAAAAGTTAAGTTACTAGATGCACCTTTACAGCATGATACTTTGTTTGGTGTTAAGGCAGAAGAGGTGTTAAAGTAAATGGAGGACAAAGCTAAATCTATGCAAACTGTCAAAGATTATTTACAAGTAAAGCCACATAGGTTTAGTAGACACTGGCCTACAAAAAAATTGGTCCTTTCCTGTGTCAGACCGACCTCAAAGGGGCACATCCAGACACCCTAGGGGCAGATCCCAGGCGCAAGGTTCTTATAGGCCTAAGCAGTGGGGTGCTTCTACCACCAAAGCTGGAGAAGATAGATCACAAACATACAGAAAACAGTCCCAATGACTTCCCCCTGCGTGCACCAAGCACTTATCTTCTGGCAGCACCCTTAGGGGGAAAATTAGCACTTTTTGTTCAAAATTGGCACATCATAACCCAGGACAAGTGGGTTCTAAACACAGTGTCACAAGGCTACAAGTTCCATTTCCATACTCTGCCAAAGGCAAACGGCTGGCCAGATCTGCCAGAAAACCAATGGGCAGAGGCACAAAAACAAGTCTCATCCCTCATGGACATGGGGGCCATTCAACAAGTACCAGAGCAAGAGCAGGGACAAGGAGTTTACTCAAGACTGTTCTTGGTTCCCAGAAAGGACAAGGCCTGGAGGCTGATACTGGACCTGTCTATTCTGAACACTTTCCTGGATATTCCAAAATTCAAAATGTTGACTTTGCAGCAGCTTCTGCCCGTGCTGGGCAAGAATGCTTGGCTTGTGACTTTAGACCTAAAAGTGACATACCTGCATGTTCCAATCAGAAAATCATGCCAAAGATACCTAAGATTCAAGGCTGGTTCAATGCATTTCCAATTCTCCGCACTACCCTTTGGCTTATCTACTACGCCCAGGGTCTTTACAAAGTGCCTGGCACCAGTAATTGCATTCTGCAGACAAAGAGGAATACAAATATAGCCTTACTTGGACGACTGTCTCATTCAAGCAGAGAACAAGGACATTCTTCTTCAACATCTGGTGTTTGTGAAAAGACTTCTAACATGCCTAGGGTACACAGTCAACAAAAAGAAATCAAAACTAGTACCCTCACAAGAGATAACATTCCTGGGTACAAGCTTGAATACAACTGCCCAGATGGCTTATCTCACGCCAGACAAAGGCAACTGACTACCTATTTCAAAATGTTGGCAACAACGGCCCAGTTATCTGCAAGAAAAATTCTGCAGGCTTTGGGCTTCATGGCATCCTGCATCCTGCATCCTACATCCTACTAATTCAATATGCAAGACTGCTTATGAAGGAACTTCAGTGGTACCTAAAAAGTGTTTGGACTCAACATTGCCACAGCCTGGAAACAGTCATTACTCTCATTCCCTGCCTGCAACAGGAGTTTCGATGGTGGGCAAAGGCTTGTCACCAGGACAAGGGACAGCCATTTACATTACCCCCAGCCAGGCAGACACTAACAACGGATGCATCAGACTATGCCTGGGGAGCCCACATGGCAGGAAGATGCATTCAGGGCACATGGTCCTCAAACCAAATGCATCTGCATATCAATCAAAAAGAGATGTTAGCTGTTCAAAATGCCCGGACAGCCTTCAAGGACCTACTTCATCTGGGACAACTACTGATAAAGACAGACAACACCACGGTCATGTGGTATATAAACAAGCAAGGGGGCACACATTCTTACCCCCTTTGCAGACTAGCCATGACTTTGTGGGACACAGCATTGATTTGCCAAGTACATTTGCAGGCACAATTCCTGCCAGGAAAGGAAAATACTCTGGCAGACGAACTAAGCAGAAACCTCATGGATCCCCACGAGTGGAAGCTGGATCCACAAGTCTTCAGCATGATAACAAGGAAATGGGGATGCCTGGACATCTATTTGCCTCCCCTCTCAATTACCAACTAAAAAGATTCTGCACAAGGACTTATCACAGAAAAGCATGGAAAGTGGACGCCCTATCTTTCAGCTGGAAAAACCTATCAGTATATGCCTTTCCTCCACTGCCTCTCCTCCCCAAGGTGCTCCTAAAGGTCAGGCAGGAGAAGCCAAAGATGATACTGATTGCCCCCAGACTGGCCACGCCAGTACTGGTATCCAATACTAAGAAACTTATCTCTATACCCACCTTGGACCTTACCTCAAATACCTCGACTACTGTCCCAGCAAAACAATCAGATCATGCACTGCCAACTCAGGACATTAAACTTGGCAGCATGGCGGATAAGGTAGTCATACAAAAAGCACCTCTCAGTAAAGCTGTGATGGATGTCATTATGGAAGCGAGAAGGCCTAGTACTAGAAAGTCTCTTATGCTGAGAAATGGAAGAGATTCTGTGCCAGGCACAAGGAACTGATACAGCGGTACCAAATATTCCTCAGATTTTGCAATACTTAACTGAGATGCTGGACAAAGGCCTATCTTTTTCATCAATTAAAATTCATGCGTCTGCCATTTCGGCTCATTACAATACAGAGGCATCACTTTTTTTCTCACCCTTTATTAAGGCAGTACCTCAGAGGAGCCAAAAATTTAAGGCCCCCAAGGAAACTACCAATACCTGCATGGGGACCTCAACTATGTCTTGGAAAAGCTCACCCTGCCTCCTTTTGAGCCAGCTGCTACTGCTGATATGAAGTTTGTATCTTGGAAAACAGCTCTGCTCTTAGCAATTACTTCTGCAAGACAAGTTTCAGAGCTACAGGCGCTCATGGCTGTGGAACCTTTCATCATTTTTCATCCAGACAGAGTCTCCCTGAGGACAAACCCAACATTTATGTCTAAAGTAGTGTCCAGTGTGGCTCTTAACCAAGCCATCCGTCTGCCAACCTTTTACCCAAATCCACAGAACAAGGGGGAGAAAATTCTGCATTCTTTGGACGTACACAGGCAGCTTAGATTCTACTTGGACAGAACCAAAGCTTTCAGGAAGACAGAGCAATTACTAGTGGCATATGCTGCAGGATCACAAGGAAAGCCTATCTCAAAGCAGACTATTTCTAAGTGGTTAGGCCACTGCATTCATTTCTGCTACTTACACCATGGCAAACCAGTGCCTAAGAGCATTAGGCCTCATTCCACCAGAGCTGCCGCCACCTCAGCAGCCTTTCTCAGGGGAGTACCAACCAGAGACATTTTAGAGGTGGCTACTTGGAGTTCAGTGCACACCTTTACAAAGCATTATCATCTGCCACTCTACTCTAAATCCAGGGCAGGCTTTGCCACTGCAGTTCTGCAGGGCCTCATAGCCACTCCTACTGCTGTCTAGTTCCAGCCTCCCAACCATAGCTTTGGGACTCTACCCAGATGTAATGACTGCAACAGTGAAACACGAAGAACATAGTACAATTGTGTACACTTACCATAAATGTAGATGTTAGAGTGTATTCACTGTTGCAGTCCAGGTTACCCACCCACCTTCCCCCTTTTTTCTTTTGCATCTTATCTTTCCTTCTCTGATTTATGCTACCTATGTGGTATATTTGCTTATAGATGAAGGTAAAATTTATATTGGTATATTTCTGAATAGATATATAAAGTTTGGCTACACTTTTTTGGGGGCACCTGACATCTGGGGCAAGAAAAACTGAAGAAAATGGCGTCCGCTGCTGCTTTTATACCCCTGACGACCTGACGTCAGGGAAGGGGCGACAGCAGCCGACGCAGGACCCAAGACTTTGGAATTCAGGCCGGCTGAGGCCAACCTGCCATCAGGATTACCCTAAATGTAATGACTGCAACAGTGAATACACTCGAACATCTACATTTATGGTAAGTGTACACAACTGTACTGCACCGGCTTCCGAGGAAGTCCTTCGCACTACCAAATCTCGACACAAACCGATGTCTTCTTTCGCGAATACCGTTCTTTCAAAAACGACCGAGTTTCTTAGACCCAGAATGCGAACCACACCCAAGAAACCGACTACCCACTCTCTGCCGCCTGCTACCTTGCCTCAGTCTCAAATGCTTAAAATGGCGGAAGAACTTATTATGCTGATCAGAGGAAGCCAAGCTACCCCTCCAAGAGGAAGCCAAGCTACCCCTCCAAAAGGAAAAAAAAGATCTGTCCTCTGTAGTTTTGTTTGAACAAGAGTCAGAAGAATCTGATGCATCTAAATATGAAGACATGCAACCCCTCTCCACTTATGAGGATTTCATTCCTTCAGCCTCTCCACCAGAGCATTTTTCCTTTGGGGAAACCCTGCACACCTTAAGGGAGCATTTCCAATGGGAGAGTCAGGACTACCCTCAGTCTAAAAAGAGACAAAGGGAATTCCTAGGTCTTCCACAACACAGACCCTTGGCCATCCCCCCAGTCCTGAATGTTGTGGAGGATGTTTTCCTCGAATACAGCTTGACTCCTGATGCCCTCCCTCCTGCTCCCAGAAAACCAGACAGGTACTCTAGAGTCCCTGACTCACACAAATATCTTTTTAAAAATCCTACAGCTGACCCTGAGATCATTTCTCAAGGGCCTAAAGGGATTAAAGCAACCTCTACTAAGAATTCCACCCCCTCAGACAGGGATTCCCGAGCATTGGACAGATTGGGTAAAAAAGTATATACCTCAGCTACTCTTGCTATCAGGGCACTAAATTGTCAGTTCCATATGCTGAAATTTCAGCAACATACCTTGGAACTCCTTAAACAAAAAATGTCTTCCTTTCCTGCTTGAGCAGAATCTAAAGATTTACAAGAGTTAATGCATTCTGCAAGTCAAGTAACTAAACACACCTTGTACTGTGGGTTTGATGCCCTAGAAGCTTCTTGCAGGGCAGTAGTCACTGGATCTGTCATTAGAAGGCATGCATTAAGGAACAGCCCCTGCCAGACCATGTCAAATCTAAATTGTTGGATGCCCCCTTGCACAAAGGTAACTTATTTGGCACGAAGGCAGAAGATGTCTTAAAAAAAATGGAAGAAAAAGCAAAATCTATGCAAACAACTAAGGATTTCTTGCAGGTTCAGCCCCCTAGGTTCAGCAGGCATTGTCCCTCTAAACACTAGTCCTATCCTGCTCCCAGTAAACCAGTCCAGCCTAGGCCCTGTGGAAACAGACCCCCCCCCCCCAGACAGTACCCACAGGGAATGCGGAGATCTAAGCAGTGGACTACCTCCACTTCGAAACCAGGGAGTTTTACGCCACCCACTTATAGTAAGAACGAACAATGACTAACTTCCTGCACACCCCCTCCCTCTGCCTGCCTTCACTTATCCCTAGGAGAAAAACTCTCCTTTCACTCAAACACCTGGGCCACCATTACCAAGGACCACTGGGTTCTGAATATTGTCTCAGGGATACAAATTTTCTTGCTACAGCCTTCCAACCCCAAAAGGGTTCCCACCTTTTTGGTGATCCCAAAATTCAAAATGCTCACCCTCCAGCAGCTGCTACCCTTGCTCTCCAAGGACACTTGGCTAGCCCCTTAGACCTAAGAGGCCTACCTCCACATTCCTATCAGGGAATCGTGCAGGAAATATCTCCACTTCAGGGCAAGATCTCAAAGCTTTCAGTTCTCTGTGCTTCCCTTTGGCTTATCTACTGTTCCCAGGATTTTCACAAAATGTCTGGCTCCAACCATTGCCTTTTGCAGCCAAAGAAATGTTCAGATTTACCCATAATTAGACGACTGCCTTATTCAGGCAGACTGCCAGGAAATGCTGCTCAAGCACCTGATCTTTGTAAAGACCCTACTATCCTCCCTAGGGTACACAATCACTGAAAAGAAATCCAAACGGGTACCCACCCAAAGGATAATCTTCCTGGGAGCAAGTCTGGATACAGTATTCCAGATGGTATATCTTACACCAGAGAAACAAATTTTCCTGACAGCCTATTTCTTGCAACTAACCACCAGGCCCCAGCTGTCTGCAAGGAAGATCCTGCAAGCTCTGGGGTTCATGGCATCTTGCATTCTACTCATTCCATATGCCAGACTGCATATGTGGAAACTTCAGTGGTACCTAAAGAGTCTTTGGTGTCAACATTCTCAAGACCTAGAAACTCTTCTACCTATAATTCCTTGCCTCAGAAAAGATTTTCTTTGGTGGGCAACAGCATGCTCCCACAACAAGGGACTGTCCCCCCCCCCCCCACCACCCAGACCCTCACCACAGACGCATCCGGCTATGCTTGGAGTGCACATCTGGACGGCATGTGCATACAGGGCCAGTGGAGCCCACAGCAAACCCCTCTGCACATCAGTCAAAAAGAGATGATGGCTGTGCAGTACGCCTTGCTAGCTTTCCAGCCCCTTCTGTCTCCAGAGACTCTCCTGATCAAAACAGACAACACCACTGTGATGTAGTACATCAACAAGTAGGGAGGGACTCGCTCCTACCCTCTGTGCAGGCTGGCCATGACCTTTTGCCACACAGCCTCTGTCATGCAACTACACCTGTTACCACAATTCCTACCAGGCGCTCTCAACTCTCTGGCAGACCAATTAAGCAGAAATCATCTGGACCCATATGAGTGGCAACTCAACAGAAGTATCTTCACTCTAATAACTCAGAAATGGGGAACTCTGAAGGTTGACCTCTTTGCCTCCCACACCAACCATCAGCCCAGCAAATTCTGCACCAGGGAGCATCAATGCATGGCTTGGAAAGTGGATGCCCTGTCCTTCCCCTGGGTCAATCTATCAGCTTATGCCTTTCCTCCCCTACCTCTCATCTCCAGGGTACTGCTCAAAATTAAGGGAGGAAAAAACAAGGACCATTCTTATAGCTCCAGATTGGCCCCGGCAACACTGGTACCCCTTGCTGCGCAGCCTGTCCCTGCTGACTCCATGGCCTATTCCTCAAACTCCAAACCTCCTGACCCAGAGGGAAGGGGAATTCATGCATCCCCAATTGCAGACACTCAGTTTGGCAGCTTGGCTTATTCCCTAACCCGAACCAATCTGCCAACCTCAGTAAACCGGTTCTGGATGTTATCCGTGAGGCTACCCCTAGCACCAGAAAGTCTTATTCTGATAAATGGAAAAGGTTCTGCACCTGGATCCAGGCTGAGGGAGCCAATATGGCACAGCCATCCCTCCCTGGATTACTTAGCTGACCTACTACACGGTGGCCTCTCTTCTCTATAAAAATTCATGGCTCTGCAATTTCTGCTCATTTTCGCACTGAGCAGCCACTTTTCTCACACCCTTTGATCAAACAGTTCCTAAGAGGGGCTAGCAACTTGAGGCCACCCAGAAGGGCATTAACACCAGCTGGGGACCTTAACTTTGCATTGGAAAAGCTCACCATTCCCCCATTCGAACCAGCTTCTTCTGCAGAGCTAAAATTTCTCTCCTGGAAGACGGCATTCCTTCTGGCCATCACTTCAGGCAGAAGAGTCTCTGAGCTGCAAGCACTCATGGCTGTAGAACCCTTCATCATCGTCCATGCAGTTAGGGTATACCTCAGATCTAACCCATCCTTCATGCCCAAGGTGGGGACCAGTGTGGCTCTCAACCAATCAACTCATTTGCCCACCTTTTTTTCCCCTAATCCCCAGAACAAGGGGAAATGATTCTGCTCTCTCTAGATGTGCACAGACAACCGAGTTTTAAGAATAAGGGTGATATGCAGAGCTGTAGTAACTACAGAGGGGTTATATACTGATCAGTCACAGCATGAAGTTATGGGAAAAGAGTAGTGGAAGCTAGGTTAAGAAGGGAGGTGATGGTTAGTGATCAGCAGTATGGTTTCATGCCAGGAAGGAGCACTACAGATGCGATGTTTGCTCTGAGAGTGTTGATGGAGAAGTACAGAGAAGGTCAGAAGGAGTTGCATTGTGTCTTTGTGGATTTAGAGAAAGCATATGACAGGGTGCCTAGAGAGGTGTTGTGGTATTGTATGAGGAAGTCGGGAGTGTCAGAGAAGTATGTAAGAGAGTGGTACAGGATATGTACGAGGGTAGTGTGACAGTGGTGATGTCTGCGGTGGGAGTGACGGATGCGTTTAAGGTGGAGGTGGGATTACATCAAGGATCAGCTGTGAGCCCTTTCTTATTTGCAGTGGTGATGGACAGGTTGACCGACGAGATCAGACGGGAGTCCCAGTGGACTATGATGTTTGCAGATGACGTGATCTGTAGTGAGAGTAGGGAACAGGTGGAGGAGACCCTGGAGAGGTGGAGATATGCTTTAGAGAGAAGAGGAATGAAGGTCAGCAGGACTAAGACAGAATATATGTGTGTGAATGAGAGGGAGGGCAGAGGAATGGTGAGGATGCAGGGAGTAGAGGTGGTGAAGGTGAATGAGTTTAAGTACTTGGGATCAACAGTTCAGAGTAATGGTGTGTGTGGAAGAGAGGTGAAGAAGAGAGTACAGGCAGGATGGAGTGGGTGGAGAAGAGTGTCAGGAGTGATTTGTGACAGACGAGTACCAGTAAGAGTGAAAGGGAAGGTCTACAAGAGGGTAGTGAGACCAGCTATGTTATACGGGTTGGAGGCAGTGGCATTGACAAAAAGGCAGGAGTCAGAGCTTGACATGGCAGAGTTGAAGATGTTAAGATTTACACTGGGTGTGACTAGGATGGACAGGATCAGGAATAAGTATATTAGAGGGTCAGCCCAGGTTGGAAGGTTTGGAGACAAAGCCAGAGAGGCAAGATTACGTTGGTTTGGACATGTGCTGAGGAGGGATGCAGAGTATATTGGGAAAAAGATGCTAAGGATGAAGCTGCCAGATAACAGGAAAAGAGGAAGGCCTAAGATAAGGTTTATGGATGTGGTGAGTGAGGACATGCAGGAGGTTGGTGTGACAGAGCAAGATGCAGAGGACAGGAAGAAATGGAAACAGTTGTTCTGCTATGGCGACCCCTAACGGGAGCAGCTGAAAGAAGATGATGATGTGCACAGACAGCTCAGATTCTATCTCGACAGGACTAAAAGTCTGATCAATTGCTGGTTAGCTTTGTTACAGGGGCAGAAGGCAAAGCCATCTCCAAACAAACCATTTTCAAATGGATAGCACACTGCATCCATTTCTGCTACAAACGGCATGGAAAGCCTCCCCCAAGGGGGTCAGTACACACTCCACCAGAGCAGCCTCCACTTCTGCAGTTTTCCTCAGAGGAGTCCCCACCAGGGACTTCCTGAAAGCTGCCACCTGGACATCTTCACACTTTTACCAAGCATTACCACCTGCCTGTCTTCTCCAAATCCAGGGCAGGGTTGCCTCTGCAGTCTTGCATGGCATCCTAGTCAGCCCCTAGTTTCCTTAACTTCCTCCACCCATTTTCTCAGATTTGGGAATCAACCCAAATGTGATGACTGCAACAGTGAAACATGAAGAACATAGTACAGTTGTGTACACTTACCATAAATGTAGATGTTCAAGTGTATTCGCTGTTGCAGTCCTGGTTTCCCTCCCTCCATCCCCCTTTCTTCTCTTTCCTTACAAGGGACATATTGGTATTTATTTTCCACTGGTGGGGTTCTTCCACCAGAACCTGGCCTCCTACTTGGGGGCTCCTGACAGGTTAGGGCAAGAATAACTGATGTAATGGTGTCGGCTGCCTTACTTTATACTATTGATGACCTGACGTCAGTCCCCAAGCAACCGCAGTCAACACAGAAATACTAAGTCTCTGTTATTTGGGCCGGCCGAGGACTACCCTGGCAGGGATAACCCAAATGTGATGACTGCAACAGTGAATACACTCTAACATCTACATTTATGGTAAGTGTACACAACTATACTTTTTGAATACAGGTCACCATTTATAATTCGTAACCTTCTGGCTTAGCTATTGATTCTTGCGCCTTCTCTTCTTGTAACGTTTGGATAGTTAAATCTTCAGTAAATATTTCCATTTGTCTTTTCTTCGTTTCCCCGTTCCTCTGTTTTATTCAGATTTTCATAGAATTTTGAAATATCTCTGGTATCTCTATAGGGTCTCTGTTTATTTTTCTTGTCACAAGCTCTCTGAGTTTGGCAATACCCCATTCTATTTTTTTGTTGCTTAAGTTGTGCTAATACATTATTCAAAATATGTTTGCGTAACAGCAGCTTTTCTAAACCCATGCATATTATCTAAGTAGGCTGTTATTTTAAACCTTTTAGTACTCTGCAATTGCTCTTGCTCATTTTTGTAATGTTCCCCTTAATCTGCAATATTTAAAACTTTTTTAACGCCTTTATTGAATTATCACTTAAGATGTAGGCATACAAATATTTATATAAAAGAAAACCTATATTAACATGTTACCAATTACAAACACCGGGAAAAGCCGAAAGATACAACAACATACAAAAGAGTATATGTGATGTACACCAACATTGCATAAATTGCTCAGTTCCTACTCAAAAACATTATTCTGCAAGTACTGCTCCCACAATTTCCATTTTTAAGTAATTTGCTTCTACTACTTTCTCTGTACTTTATCCTTCGATGACTTATCTAAATAATCTGTATTACTTCTTTCCCATGTCTCTTCCCTTTTATTTCTGTCATATTTGTAAATTCTATTTCTATTTTATGCCACTCTCTAACCCTTCTGAAGAAATTTGAATGTTCCCTAATAAATCTTGAACCATTTCCACTATCCATTTAGTGTAAAAGTGCTAGTGTCTCATATTTACTTGATTACCATAAATCTTTGTCTTAGTCTTTATTGGTTTAATGTCTGAAATAGCTTTGAAACATATCAAATAACTATCAGTTAAATACCCATGCTCATGTTAAAAATTTCTGTGTAGTCTAACCGTTATTGTACCTTGAGGGATAATGTGTAAATTCTCTCTGGGGTCTTGTTAGCAAGTTCATTTCCTCCATTCCAGATGCTCTCCTATTTCTTCAGAAAACTACCCTGTTTTTGCTATGTTGGCCCTTCAAGGTCTGCCTGGTACAGCCTCACTGTTGCAGATCTGGTTTCAGTTCTCAGCCTTGAATAGTATTCCTGGTTGAAAGCTTAAGTATCTTTCCATAATTTTCCTAAGCTGTTTTGTAGAAGTTTGACCGAAACACGCACATGATTAGTAAACTTCCATGTCCTCCTCCCACCAACCCAAGGTCACAACTTTTATATTGCCTGTATCCAGCCGTTAACTTGTTGCAGTGTAAGCCTCGTATATATTACAATTAAGAAAAAAGTACTTTTTCCTTTAGCATCTCTAGCATGAACAAAAGTCACTAACAAGACCCTCCCCACCTCACATTTAAAATCTCTGTTCATAGGTTCATAGGTTCATACTAGGCTATCTGCCCGAGGGCATTTACAAGCCTAGCCCATCGTTTTGTGGCTTACGCCACCCCTTTAGTATGGGGAACTATACCCATTATTTTGCTGTGCCTCTGTCGAGCAGTGACACTGAGGTAATCCCTGGGGTATATCTGCGATCTCCCATCCATTGGTCAAGATTTCTCTTGAACAAGGCCAGGGAGGTGCTCTGCCTCACATATACCGGGATTTTGTTCCACAGCATAGGGAGTCTTTGGGTGATGAATCTATCCCTCCAGCACGTCCTATTAATAGCCGTGTCGAGGTTTAAGTCTCCCGCCCTTGTGGCTCTGATGGATCTAGATTTTTTGAGGTGAGGCATATTCATCAAATCTGGGTTTGACATGGCCTTGTATGTTAGGCAAAGGTCACCTCTGAGCAAGCGTGGCGACTGAATAGAGCTGGAGTTCTTTCAGTCGGGCAGCATAGGACAGATTTTTGAGACCCTTTATCCTTTTGGTGAGGAACTTTTGTGGCCTCTCCAGCTGCTGCAAGTGACGGGTCAGATACATTCCGAATGGGGCATTGTACTCAATCATTGGTCTGATGAGTGATGAGTAGAGGGAGACAATGACCTCCCTTGATCTAGATGAGAATCCCTTCATGATAAGGTGGGCAATGTAGAAGGTCTTCCTAACTACTTTAGCTACATGGGTGTCGAATGACAGACTACTATCAACCTGGGTCCCCAGGTCCCTGATAACTTCTTCTGTGCTCAGTGGATTGCCACCTATTTGGTAGCTAGGGGTAACCTTGTTTTTCCTGAAGGGTATGACTATGCATTTTTGGCATTTAACTTTAGGCCATGGCTCTGGCACCAGTTATCCGTTTCTGTGAGACCCTTCTGAAGGATATCTGTGTCAGATGTGTTTTCTACTATGGCCCAGTTTGCAGTCATCTGCAAACTTTGTCAGCCATAACCCTCCTGTGTTTGCTTGTACTTGAGAAGTAGATGCCAAACAAGAGTGGGCCCAGGACTGAGCCCTGTGGTACACCACTTGTGACAGGCTTTGAGTCTGACATGGCGCCAGCAACTCTGACCCTGTGGGTTCTGTCACTCAGCCAGTTTGCAACCCATCTTGTGATGTATGGGTTAATATTTAAGCTGATGAGTTTTTCAATGATACCCGAGTGGGGTATTGTATCGAAGGCCTTCGCCAGATCGAGGTAGGCTGTATGGACTGCCTTTCCCTCATCAATGGCTTTGGTGACTGTTTCCAAAAAGTCAACCAAGTTTAAAAGGCATGATCTGCCTTTGACAAAGCCAAACTGGGTTGGATCCAAAGTCTGCAAATTCCCTATGTCTTTATTTATGAGGTTCATTATGATCCTCTCCATGGCTTTGCAGATAAGGCTTGTCAAGCTAATGGGCGGTAATTTCCAGGGTCGGTGGAGGCACCGCCTTTGTGAAGTGGGACCACAGTTGCAGTGCGCCACTCCTGGCACGTATCCAGAGGTAAGACTTTGATTAAAAAGCTGTCCTAGCTGTGGGTTTAATTCCTCATTGAGTTCGTGGAGCACACAGCCGGGGACACCATCAGGTCCCATGGATGCTGTGTTTTTTGCTTTGGAGAGAGCAGTTCTCACTTGGGCGTTGGAGATGTTTGGGGGGCTGCAATCGTTTGGTATAGATATCTCTCCTTTTGGGGGGGAGGGGAGGGGGAAGTTAGCACTGAACCTGTCAGCCAGTATGTTGGCAATGTCCGTAGGATCAGTAATCTTCACATCATTTTGAACTAGTTCTGAGCATATCTGGGAGTTTCCTCCCAGGTTTCTAACATAGCTAAAGAAGGCCTTATGATTGTCTTTTGAGTCTTTAGCTATTTTTCTCTCAAAATTTGCTTTGGATGATTTTATGAGAGCTCTTAGTTTTTTACTTATAGTGATCAAGGGTGTCTTACCTTTTAAGGATTTTGCTCTATCTTGTAGTAGCTTCCTCCTTTTGTTGTAGAGTTTGTTTATGGCTGGGGTCCACCAGACTGGACGCTTGCCTTTGGTACAAAGAGTCTTTGTTTTGCTTGGGATTGCCTTATCCATGCAGTCCTGCAGGTGCTGGTAGAAGGCATTTGTAAGTGATTCAGCGGCTTGTGTACTGTTTTCCGCGCTCGGGGCCTTAAAGGAGACCACACTAGTCTTTAGAAGTGTGAAGTCGGCTTCGAGAAGTTCTTTACTGTGGTCTTTTTTATTTCAGGTGGGGGTGGGATGAGGACCTCCAGCGAGATTAGTTTGTGATCTGATCTCACCAGTGAGGGGTATACTTCCAGTGTTGAACATTGTGCTCCCATGTTCGTGATGATGAGGTCAAGTATGTTATCTCCTCTTGTGGGGATGGTAACTAGTTGTTCCATGGCATTTGAGTTTATGAATTCCAGGAACTTTTGGGCTAGGGTGTTTGGGCTTGAGTAGTGTTCCCAGTCTATATTAGGGTAATTGAAGTCACCTAGTATGATGGTGTTTGGTGATACATTTATCCCCTCTAGTGTTTTCAGGAAGGTCATGTGAGGTTCCTGAGTTTGTGAGGGTGGCCTGTAACATGCTACAATTTGCAGAGCAGTCTTGCCTATGGTTAATTGCACCTGGATGGTCTCCGATGCATCGTGCGTTGCCACCAGTCTTGAGGTGTGGGTGTCCTCGATGAATATGGATACCCCCCCTCCTTTCTTGGTATTGTCCGGATTTTGGGGCCGGAGCATGATATGAGGTAAAACCTGATAGTGCTGGGGTGCTCTCAGGAGCCTTGAACCAGGTTTCTGTCACAGCACAGACATCGATGTTCTCCATACTGAGAAGGGCCTCGAGTGCGTGCATTTTGAGATTCAGACTTCTGGCATTGAGCAGCATTACCCTTAGTTTTTTCCTTTTTTGTGTTCTAGGGTGGTAGGTTTAGAATTTGAGCCTTGCCTAAAAAGGCACTATGGGGTGGCAAGAGCCTTTGCCAATATCCGAATCCCAGGGTGACAGGTGCAAGCCATCCCTTGCGAAGCAGCGTGGCTTGTCCAGCATGTCATCCCAGGCAGACAGACACTGGATCCCCTTTGAATGACACCAGTGTTTAAGCCAATTGTTAAAGCTGATCATCTTATCTCTGTATTGTGGCATCATTCTTGGTGAAGGTAGGATACTGCTCAAGGTCAGGGTCATACCTGCCTGGGCTACATAATCAGAGAGCTCCTCAATGTCTCTTTTCATGTAGTCCAAGGAGGTACGTCTCAGGTCGTTTACACCAGCGTGGACAATGACCGAGTCGTATTTGTACCTGCTGTTGAGAGACCTGAGTGCTTGCGTTATGTGGCGGATTCTAGCGCCCGACAGGCAGCTTACTGTGACCTTCTCCTTACTCAGTCTGGTGAGCGGGACGTCTGTGTGTCTGACTATGGAGTCACCAATGACTAGTGTGTCTGGCATTTTGTTTGGCCTTAAGGGCTGTGACTGTTTGACACTCTGACTGTGAGGTCTGTGTGTTGCAGGTGATGTGTTCTGAGGTGGTGGTTGTTTGGGTGTCTGCTTTGGTGGCCTCTGCTGTTTTGGTAGATTTTTGATCAGAGCCTGCGAGTATGTCTTTGTGTGTTTATGTGTATGATTTGAGGTTGTGATGGTACTATGTGAGACTGGGTCTATAGTGTGTGTGGTAACCTTCTCCTCCTGACTGGTCTTGCCAGTCCTATGTTGAGAGAGCTCAGCCTCCAGTTTGGCCGTATAGTTGCATCTCTCGCATGTATTTGTGTTTTGTGGGAGGAGGAGAGGGTTGTCTGTGTACATGAGGCAATTGTAACATTGCCTCAATATTCCCAGGTTCACCAGCTGAGCAGGAGAGGACACTAGCAACTGATTCCTCGACATGCTAGAAGGAATAGACAAAAAAAACTTTAAAGAAGATTCCGGGGGACGTGGGTGACCGAGAAATGGGGGTTTGCCTTTTTGGAGTACTATCTATGACAAGAGCGCCATATCAAGGTAATAAGTACTGTAGGAGCAAGTGCTAGGTTTAACAGATAGAGAATAGTCTACTTGGAGTCAAGTAGAGATGATCTTTTTAGTTATAGGATACGCTGATTAGATCAGTAGTATAGTTCGAGGAAGGTAGTTTTAAGGGAAAATTTGAAGAGTGTAATTTAGGTAGCCCTAATAGTTTAAATCTGCTTAACCGGCGCTGCCCTAGTGTGCAACAGTGGCAGCTCCGCGCTAAAACGCGCATTTAGCGTTTTTTATATCAGGGGGCTGAAAGAAGCTAGGAACTGGCCCAAAACGACCAATAAACTACAAGTTGCTGGCTGAAACCTCACAAAACTGGACCAACAGGCAGCTCAATGCTTCCCACTCCCACTGGTAAGCAAGGGAACTTCCTCTCTTCCAAATTAGGTAAAGAATCAGTAACAGGAACTGCAAACAAAGCCCAGGGATCAGCAAGCTCTGAAACTGGACTATTCTAGCTTAGTAAGGCGGGAAAATAAGAGATATTTTTTTTTTTTTTTTTTTCAGAAAACAAGCAGAAACAGATACAGTAAACACTTATAAATGCTATAAATCGGCTATCACAGCCTACACAAACAATTTGCAACAGTTACAGATTTTAAAAGTAACAAATTGAGAAACAAGTGCAAAAACAGAGTAAATGCAGAAAAAACAATAACAATGTATCAGCAAGCAGGCGAAGTGTTTACTGTACAGATGTATTTTACAGTGTAATGTAGTTTACTTCAAGAAATTCATTACATGTTATTAAGAAGAAAAATAATGGACATGCAGACTCAGCACAGAAGGTGCTCCAGCCGAGAATCGAACTAGAGAAACTCTCGCTGTGAGGAGACACCGCTACTGCTGCACCACTGCATCGTCCAGATAAAATAAATAAGAAAAATAACTTGTTGCATCTTCAGTCCCTTCATTATCCATGTACACATAATGACTGTGGGAATTATGCTTTAGAGTCCTCCCATCACTTTAATACAGTCAACAGACTTCCATTCTTTTTTGCCACTTCATGAAGGAGCGCTGATGTTCATCGTGCATACAGCTGCAGTCATAACAGATGGGTTCTCCTGCCGTCAGGTGGGTCCTCGGTCGGCCGAATTCGAAAGTCTAGGTCCGGCGTCGGTCGTCGTCGCTTCTTCCCTGACATCAGTGCGACAGGGGTATAAAAGAACCAGCCGACGCCATTTTCTTCAGTCTTTCTTGCCGCGCGGTGCCCGAAGCAGAAGCAGTTCGCAAGTGCCGGTCGGTCAGCTCCTGAAATTATGAAAATTTTGCAACCGAAGTCTTCTTGAAAGCTAAGTACCCCGTTGGGGAAACATTTCTTGCCTCAGACCGATGTCAGATAAAGTTTATAATTGTATTTCATGTGGGAAGCAAATACCGCATAAGGATTTTCATTCCCTCTGCATTCCTTGCTTAGGCCCAGAGCACGACGTCTCGGTCTGTTGTTTTTGTGCTACATTCAACAAACGCACCATTAAGCGTCGGGCGGAGTTCGCCCAGCACTATTTTGGCAAAAAATTTAACTACATTATGTCGTCTGGTACTCCGACTCCAGTTTTGACTAAAAGACGCAAAGATAAGGACCGACACGCGAGGTCCACGGCCTCTACCGACACCACGCCAAAGCCGACTACAGGTGGTCCGGTTCTCAGCGAGGCGCCTACGCAGCCCCTGCCTACCAACGACACTTCATTGGCGGTGTCTCCTGTGCCCGAGGTCGCAGGCTCCTCGGCCCACACCCCGACTACAGATACCGAAGCCACTCTAGGTGGTGAAACTCAGAATGTAGACAGGTCTGCCTCCTCTCAAGGTGTCTTCAGGCCTTCCTCTTCTTTTTCCATCAAGGCATTCACTAAGTCTAAAGCAGCCATGCATTCTAAGAGACAAGCTACACAGGGCCCTTCCCCAGGCCCCATGCCTAAAAAACAGATGTTTAAAATGGCTGAGGATTTAATTACTCTTATCAGGGGTTCTCAACACCCCCCCCCGGACAAAAGGCCCAGAGTGCAGGAAGAATCCCCCTCCTCGGACCAGGCCTCCATTATTTCAGAGCACTCTGATGAACAGGAACATTCTTACTCCCCTTTTGAAGATTCTGATGCAGAGGAGTCCATTCCCTCTGTCTCCCCCCCTGAGGATTACTCTTTTGGGGAAACCTTGCATACCTTGAGGGAACACTTCCACTGGGAAGGCCAAGAGTACTCAGACTCCAAGAAAAGGCTTAGGGATTTTCTCTTGCTCCCTCAGCACAGGCCTCTGGCTATACCTCCTGTCTTAGACATAATAGATGATGTGTATTCGGAGGCCTGCCTTAACCCAGACTCTTTACCTCCAGCCCCAGTCAAGCCTGACAGGTACTACCGGGTTCCTGACTCACACCAATTCTTATACAAAAGCCATGCGGCTGACCCAGAAACTATCTCACAGGGCCCCAAGGGAATTAAGGCCTCCACTGCTAAAAATCCATTACCTTCAGAGAGAGATTCCAGAGCTTTAGAAAGGTGGGGAAAAAAGGTATACACCTCGGCCACCTTAACCATGAGGGCATTAAACTGCCAGTTCCATATGTTAAAGTACCAACAGTTTCTGTTATCACAGTTGAGAAGCAAAATGTCACAACCTGAACAACCAGACTTGAAGGAGTTGCAGGATTTGATACATAGTGCAGAACGAGTGGGTAAACATACCTTGCAATGTGGTTTTGATGCTCTAGAGGCCTCATGTAGAGCTGCTGTTACAGGATCAGTCATACGTAGACATGCCTGGCTCAAGGAGCAAACCTTACCTGATCATGTCAAAGCTAAATTACTAGATGCCCCACTACAAAAAGATGTATTATTTGGTGTTAAAGCTGAGGAAGTATTAAAGAAAATGGAGGAAAAGGCTAAATCAATGCAAACAGTGAAAGATTTTCTACAGGTACAACCTCCATGTTTCAGTAGAAATTGGCCCTCCAAAAATTGGTCCTTTCCAGCCACGGACAGACCCCAAAGAGGTAGATACAGGCGCCTGAGGGGCAGGGGGCAAGCTCAAGGATCGTTTAGAGGCAGACAATGGCAAGCTCCTACACAAAGAGGTGGTGAGGATAGTTCACAGCCATTCAGAAAGCAAACCCAATGACTTTCCCCTTTGCATGCCAAGCAAGGCTCAAATGGCAGCACCCTTAGGCGGAAAACTGGCATTATTTTCGAAAATTTGGCATATTGTCACAAAAGACAAATGGATCCTGGACATTATAAACAGAGGCTACAGATTCCATTTTCACACCCTTCCACAAAGAGAGGCATGCCAAACCTGCCACACAATCAAAGGGCAGAGGCACAAAGACAAATTTCAGATCTCATGGACATGAAAGCTATTCAAGAGGTACCTACTCAAGAACAAGGTCAAGGTTTTTATTCCAGACTATTCCTGGTACCAAGGAAGGGAAAAGATTGGAGACCTATTTTGGACCTATCCATCCTAAACACATTTTTACTCGTGCCAAAATTCAAGATGCTCACATTACAGCAGCTTCTTCCCATGCTGGGCAAGGAGTCTTGGCTGGTAACATTGGACCTCAAGGAGGCATACATGCATGTCCCAGTCGGACAAAATTGCAGAAGATACCTCAGATTTCTTGCAGGTTCAACCCATTATCAATTCTCTGCATTGCCCTTTGGCTTATCTACTGCGCCCAGAGTATTCACGAAATGCCTGGCATCAGTAATTGCCTACTGCAGACTTCAAGGGATACAAATATACCCATATTTGGATGACTGCCTGATCCAAGCGGACAGCAAGCACATACTTCTGAAACATCTGGCTTTTGTAATAATGTTGTTGAATTCTCTGGGGTACACAGTCAACAAAAAGAAATCAAGGCTAATACCCTCACAAAAAATAATTTTCCTGGGTGCCAACTTGGACGCAAACATCCAGATGGCTTACCTCACACCAGAGAAACAGGGGCAACTAACTCAATACTTCAGAAAACTAGCAAATTTCACCAGGCTGACTGCAAGGAAAATCCTGCAGGCTCTGGGATTCATGGCATCTTGCATCCTACTAATCCCATGTGCAAAGCTGCATATGAGGAAACTTCAGTGGTACCTGAAAAACCTATGGTCTCAACACAGCCACAGTTTGGAAACAATAATACCACTGATTCCATGTCTTCAAAAGGAATTTCTGTGGTGGGCTCAAGCATGCCAAAGAAACACAGGTCTCCCATTCTGCAAGCCTCAAGCAAATCGAGTCATCACAACAGACACCTCGGACTACGCCTGGTGGGCGCACATGACAGATCGGTGCATTCAGGGCAAATGGTCCCAAAAAGAAAAGCACCTACACATCAATCAAAAGGAAATGCTAGCAATAATAAATGCTATTATGGCTTTCAAAGACCTTCTGCATCCAGGTCAACTATTGATAAGGACAGACAACACCACAGTAATGTGGTACATACACAAACAGGGAGGAACCCATTCATACCCCCTATGCAGGCTGGCCATGTCACTTTGGAACATGGCTCTGGAATTACAAATCAAACTTCAAGCACAGTACTTGCCAGGCAAGGAAAACACACTGGCAGACAACCTAAGCAGAAATATGACAGACCCACACAAATGGAAGTTGCACCCTCAGGTTTTTACAGAAATAATTCAAGCATTGGGAAGGCCAGACATAGATCTCTTTGCCTCCCACAAAAATCACCAATTGACAAAATTCTGCTCAAGGACTTTTCATCCACAGGCCTGGAGAGTGGACGCTCTCTCTTTCAGTTGGACAACAATGACAGTTTATGCCTTTCCACCTCTTCCTCTGCTGCCCAAAGTTCTATTAAAAACCAAAGCAGACAGACCAAAGATGATTCTCATTGCTCCAGACTGGCCAAGACCACACTGGTACCCACTCCTGAGGAGCCTGACGTATTCCCCACCATGGACCCTACCTCTAATGCCTCTTCTTCTGACTCAGCACAGCTTCAAAACTCTTCACAGTCAGCTGAAAACACTCAATCTGGCCGCATGGAAGATTCCTTAACTTCACAACAGACCCTACTCTCCAAGGAGGTGCAGGATGTAATTTTGGAGGCCAGAAGGCCTTCTACTAGGAAAGCTTACTCCGCAAAATGGAAGCGATTTTGTGCCTGGAATGAGAAAAAGGGCCAGAATCCTGGAATACTGAATTAACCTCAAATATTACAGTATCTAGCTGAGCTGCTAAGCAGTGGACTTTCATTCTCCTCCATCAAAATCCATGCCTCAGCCATTTCTGCAGAATACAACACTGATCCTCCTTTATTCTCTCATCCCTCTTAAGACAGTTCCTCAGAGGGGCTAAGAATATAAAACCCCCAAGGAAACAACCAATACCTGCTTGGGACCTCAATTTCATTTTAGAAAAGCTGACCTTACCTCCCTTTGAGCCAGCTGCCTCAACAGATTTGCAATATTTGTCCTGGAAAACAGCCTTCCTTCTGGCTATCACCTCAGCTCGCAGGGTATCGGAACTACAAGCCCTCATGTCTGTGCAGCCTTTCATCATTTTCCATCAGGACAGAGTTTCCTTACGAACCAATCCGTCCTTTATGCCAAAGGTGGTATCCAGGGTAGCTTTGAATCAGGCTATTCACTTACCTACCTTTTACCCTAATCCTCAAAACAAAGGGGAGAGACTACTACATTCCTTGGACATCCACAGACCG
Organism: Protopterus annectens; assembly: GCF_019279795.1. NCBI lineage: Eukaryota > Metazoa > Chordata > Ceratodontiformes > Protopteridae > Protopterus > Protopterus annectens. The sequence continues at coordinate 525,797,916 of NC_056732.1, forward strand.
CTGCGTTATTATTTGGACAGAAGAAAGCCTTTCAGAAAATCAGAACAACTCTGTGTCCTATGCTATAGGAGCTCAAGGGAAGCCAATTTCCAAACAGACAATCTCAAAATGGATAGCCCACTGCATACGCTTTTGTTACTCTTTTCATGGTAAAACTGTGCCTGCAGGCATCAGATCTCACTCCACAAGGGCCACAGCTACCTCTGCAGCTTTCCTCAGAGGAGTTCCTACCAAAGATATTTTGGAAGCAGCAACTTGGAGTTCTGTGCATACCTTCTCCAAGCACTACCACCTACCATTATACTCCAAAACTAGAGCAGGCTTTGCCACTGCAGTCTTGCAGGGCATCCTGGCTCCTCCTAGTTCCACCTAGTGCCTACCACCCCTTTTTTAGCTTTGGGATTCTACCCATCTGTTATGACTGCAGCTGTATGCACGATGAACATAGTACAGATGTTCATCGTGCATACAGCTGCAGTAATCACAGATGGGTTTTCAGCCGTCAGGCGGTCCCTCAGTCGGCCGAATTCCAAAGTCTTGGTCCGGCGTCGGTTGTCATCGCTTACTCTTCTGACGTCAGGAAGGCCAGAGTATATAAGACACAGCCGACGCCATGTTCTTCAGTCTTTTTTTGCCGCGTGGTGCCCGAAGCAGAAGCAGTTCGCAAGTGCCGGTCGGCCAGCTCCTGATTTACGAAAATATTTGGAACCGAAGTCCTCATTAAAGCTAAGTACCCCGTTGGGGAAACTTTTCTTGCCTCAGACCGATGTCAGAGAAAGTTAATAATTGTATTTCTTGTGGGAAGCAAATACCGCATAAGGATTTCCATTCCCTTTGCATACCCTGTTTGGGCCTAGACCACGACATCTCGGGCTGTCGCTTTTGCGCTACCTTCAATAAACGCACTATCAAGCGTCGGGCGGAGTTCGCCCAACACTTTTTTGGTAGAGCTTTTGACTATAAAATGTCGTCGGACTCTCCGACTACCGTTTTATCCAAAAAACGCAAGGAAAAGGACCGACACGCGAGGCCCGCGGTCTCCACCGACACCACGCCGAAACAGGCTACACGTGGTCCGGTTCTCAGCGAGACGCCTTTGCAGTCCCTGACTACCGACGACACTCCTTTGGCGGTGTCTTCTGTACCCGAGACCGCTGGGTCATCGGCCCTTTCCCAGACTACAACCGAAGCCCCTGCTTATGTCGAGCTTACTAATGTGGACAGATCCACCTCCACCCATGGTGTATTTAGGCCTTCATCTTCTTTTTCTATTAAATCCAAAGCAGCCAGGCATCACACTAGGCCTGCTGCTCAAGGCCCATCTCCTGGACCCATGCCTAAGAAACAGATGCTTAAAATGGCTGAGGATCTAATAACTCTCATCAGAGGTTCTCGGCCCCCTCCTGACAAGAGACCCAGAGTGGAGGAAGAATCCCCCTCTTCTGATCAGGGATCCATTTTATCAGAGCATTCTGATGCAGAGGGAACACTCTTACTCCCCTTTTGAGGATTTGGATGCAGAACAGTCCATTCCTTCTGTATCCCCCCCCTGAGGATTTTTCTTTTGGGGAAACCTTGCACACCTTGAGGGAACACTTCCATTGGGAAGGCCAAAACTTTTCAGATTCCAAGAAAAGACTTAGGGAATTTCTTTGGTTACCTCAGCACAGACCTCTGGCTATACCCCCTGTTTTGGAGGTACTGGATGATGTCTATTCGGAGGCTTGTCTTAACCCTGATTCTCTGCCTCCTGCACCAGTAAAGCCTGATAGATATTACAGAGTACCCAGTTCTCACCAATTTCTTTACAAAGGCCATAATGCTGACCCTGAAACCATTTCACAAGGCCCTAAGGGATTAAAGGCCTCCACTGCCAGGAATCCACTTCCTGCAGAAAGGAATCTAGATCTCTAGAAAGGTGGGGTAAGAAGGTATATACCTCGGCCACCCTGGCTTAGGGAACAAAATTTGCCTGATCATGTGAAAGCTAAACTTCTTGATGCTCCTTTACAAAAGGATGTACTTTTTGGTACTAATGCTGAGGATATACTACGAAAAATGGAAGAAAAAGCCAAATCTATGCAAACTGTCAAAGCTTTCTTACAGGTCCAGCCACCACGATTTAGCAGGAATTGGCCTTCAAAAAACTGGTCTTTTCCAGCCACTGACAAGCCCCAAATAGGTAGATACAGACGCACAAGGGGCAGAGGGCAGTCATATGAGGCAGACAATGGCAATCTCCAGCACCAAGAGGTGGTGAAGACAGTGCACAACAATACAGGAAGCAAACCCAATGACTCCCTCATTTCCATGCCAAGCAAGTCTCAGCTGGCAGCACCTTTGGGAGGAAAACTAGCATTATTTGCAAACAATTGGCATATTGTCACAACAGACAAATGGATTCTGGACATTATAAACAGAGGCTACAAATTTCAATTTCACACACTTCCAAAAATGAGAGGCATGCCAAACCTACCACAAAATCAAAAGGTAGAGGCACAACTGCAAATTTCAAAGCTCCTAAACATGAGAGCTATACAAAAGGTACCTACGCACCAACAAGGTCAAGGTTTTTATTCAAGACTCTTCCTGGTACCAAGAAAAGGAACCGACTGGAGACCCATTCTGGACTTATCCATCCTAAACACATTTCTACTGCACTCCAAAATTCAAGATGCTCACATTACAGCAACTTCTTCCCATGCTGGGCAAGGAGTTTTGGCTGGTAACATTGGACCTCAAGGAGGCATACCTGCATGTCCCAATCAGACAAAGCTGCAGAAGATACCTCAGATTTCTTGCAGGTTCAATCCACTATCAATTCTCTGCATTGCCCTTTGGCTTATCTGCTGCCCAGAGTATTCACAAAGTGCCTGGCATCAGTGATTGCCTATTGCAGACTTCAAGGGATACAAATTTACCCTTATCTGGACGACTGCCTGATCCAAGGGGACAGCAAACAAATACTACTGGAACATCTGGCATATGTGACACGGTTACTGCTTTCTCTGGGATATACCATCAACAAGGAGAAATCAAGGCTAACACCATCTCAGAAAATAACCTTCCTGGGTGCCAGCTTGGACACAAACACCCAGATGGCATACCTTACGTCCGAAAAACAAGGGCAATTATCTCAGTACTACAAAACACTAGCAAAAAGTACCAGGCTTACTGCAAGGAAAATCCTGCAGGCTCTGGGATTCATGGCATCTTGCATTCTTCTAATCCCATGTGCAAAGCTGCATATGAGGAAACTTCAATGGTACCTAAAAATCTATGGTCTCAACACAGTCACAGCTTGGAAGCAATTATACCAATAATTCCATGTCTGCAAAAGGAATTTCTATGGTGGGCCCAAGCATGTCAAGTAAACGCAGGCCTTCCATTCTGCAAGCCTCAAGCAAAACAAGTCATAACCACAGATGCCTCAGATTACCTGGGGCACATGAAGGACAGGTGCATTCAGGGCAGATGGTCCCAAAAGGAAAAGCACCTTCACATCAATCAAAAGAAATGCTAGCAGTAATAAATGCAATTACAGCTTTCAAGGACTTCCTGCATCCAGGACAATTACTGATAAGAACAGACAACACCACAGTAATGTGGTACATAAACAAACAAGGAGGAACACACTCATACCGCTTGTGCAGACTAGCCATGACTCTTTGGAACTTGGCTCTGGAAAGACAAATCGAACTTCAAGCACAGTACTTGCCAGGACTGGAAAACACACTGGCAGACACTCTGAGCAGGAATATGACAGATCCACACGAATGGAAGCTGCATCCACAGGTGTTTACGGAGATAATCCAAGCGTGGGGGAGGCCAGACATAGATCTCTTTGCCTCCCACAGGAACCATCAATTGAAAAAGTTTTGTTCAAGGACCTTCCATCCAAAGGCCTGGAAAGTGGACGCCCTTTCATTCAGTTGGGCAACATTGACAGTTTATGCATTCCCACCTCTGCCTCTTCTGCCCAAGGTGCTTTTGAAAGCAAGAACAGACAAACCGAGGATGATACTGATTGCTCCAGACTGGCCAAGGCAACACTGGTATCCACTCCTGAGGAGCCTAACACATACTCCTCCCTGGTCCCTGCCTCTAATACCTCTTCTGCTGGCCAGAACAGCTACAAAACCCTTCACAGTCAGCTGAAAACACTCAACCTCGCTGCGTGGAAAATTCCTTAACACCACATCAGACTCTACTCTCCAAGGAGGTGCAGGATGTCATTTTGGAGGCCAGAAGACCATCTACAAGAAAAGCTTACTCCAAAATGGAAGCGGTTTTGCTGCTGGAATGAGAAAAGAGGACAGGACCCTAGAAAATTGAACTTGCCTCAGGTTTTACAGTACCTAGCTGAACTGCTGAACAGTGGACTTTCATTTTCTTCCATTAAAATACACGCCTCAGCCATTTCTGCAGAATTCAACACGGATCCTCCTTTATTCTCTCACCCTCTCTTACGGCAGTTCCTCAGAGGGGCTAAGAATATAAGACCTCCAAGGAAGCAACCAATACCAGCCTGGGACCTTAATTACATAGTAGAAAAATTAACATTGCCTCCCTTTGAACCTGCTGCCTCAACAGATCTGCAATATTTGTCCTGGAAAACGGCTTTCCTTCTGGCCATCACTTCAGCTCGTAGGGTTTCTGAACTACAGGCCCTCATGGCGGTGCAGCCCTTCCTCATCTTCCATCAGGGTAGGGTTTCCCTGCGTACTAATCCATCTTTTATGCCAAAAGTGGTATCCAGGGTAGCCTTAAACCAAGCCATACACCTACCTACCTTTTATCCTAACCCTCAAAACAAAGGGGAAAGGCTGCTTCACTCTTTAGACATCCATAGGCAGCTACGTTACTATTTGGACAGAACAAAGTCCTTCAGGAAATTTTTTGTGTCCTATGCCGTAGGGGCTCAAGGGAAACCAGTTACCAAATAGACCATTTCCAAGTGGATTGGCCACTCCATACGATTTTGTTACTCCTATCATGGGAAATCTGTCCCTACTGGTATCAGATCTCACTCCACCAGGGCCACAGCCACCTCTACAGCCTTCCTCAGAGGTGTGCCTACTAAGGATATTTTGGAGGCAGCCACTTGGAGTTCTGTACATACCTTCACAAAACACTACCACCTGCCCTTATACTCCAGGACAAGAGCAGGCTTCGCCACTGCTGTTTTGCAGGGCATTCTGGCTCAACCCAGTTCCTTATAGTACCTACCACCCTATGCATAGCTTTGGGACTCTACCCATCTGTGATTACTGCAGCTGTATGCACGATGAACATAGTACAGTTTTGTACCTACCATAAATGTAGATGTTCGAGTGCTAATACAGCTGCAGTACAGGTTTCCCTCCCTCCTTCCCCTCTTGGTTAGGGCATGGGGCCTAACAACCTCTTCATACCTCCTGACTGGGTTATCCTGTTATGTTTTATTTGCTTGCTTACACTGATTTTGCATTACATTGCATTGCTTGCATATGTGGATAAGCTTTACTTATGTATTGCCTTCCTTTTGGGGCACCTGACATCTGGGGCAAGAAAGACTGAAGAACATGGCGTCGGCTGTGTCTTATATACTCTGGCCTTCCTGACGTCAGAAGAGTAGCGGCGACAACCGGCCGACCAAGACTTTGGAATTCGGCCGACCGAGGGACCGCCTGACGGCTGAAAACCCATCTGTGATTACTGCAGCTGTATTAGCACTCGAACATCTACATTTATGGTAGGTACAAAACTGTACTTTTTGTACCTACCATAAATGTAGATGTTCGAGTGCTAATACAGCTGCAGTCCAGGTTTCCCTCCCTCCTTCCCCTCTTGGGACAGGCCTATTGGCTAACACCTCCTCATACAACTTGATTGGGGTATTCTTTTATGGTGTATTTGCTTGCAACTACTGTTTTTTGATTATATTGCACTGCATTATTACATAAATTTATGTATTGCCTTCCTTCTGGGGGCACCTGACATCTGGGGCAAGAAAAACTGAAGAAAATGGCGTTGGCTGGTTCTTTTATACCCCTGTCGCACTGACATCAGGGAAGAAGCGACAATGACCGACGCCGGACCCAGACTTTGGAATTCGGCCGACCGAGAACCCGCCTGACGGCAGGAGAACCCATCTGTTATGACTGCAGCTGTATTAGCACTCGATCATCTACATTTATGGTAGGTACAAAACTGTACTTTCTTGTGTTCAAATCGCATCTTATTGAAATTATACTCCATTTATTCCTACTTTTATATTATTGCCATTATTTCTTGTTTGCTTATTTACCATCCCAACCACTTGTTTTATGTCAAGGGTACTCCTGATTTTTCTAGTTCACTCTTGGGCTTTTTCTGCCACTCTGTAATTTTGGTTTGGAACAGTGAAAAAGGTTTTACTGGCAAGTTCTCATTATGGGCTTTGCTATTGTCCGAGGACTGAGGAGATACCAGTTTCATTTTACTGGTTCACTCTTTGCTGGATAGTTTTATTTATTTATTTTTTATTTCTTCCTTACCCCTTTCCTCACCAAAAATGTATTTGATCCTCCAAGAAAAAATACTCTCAAAACTGATGGCTATAGCAACTTGCATCTCCGCTCGCTTCTGTTGTACAGTGAATAACCATTTTCCATAAACCATTGGTTTCCCCAATTGTTAATTAATGCTTTTCATGTCTGTCACAGTTTAAAAACAGCTATTTCTGCTCATATGATTGCGTCTTTATTGCTTTAGGTTTTTGCTTTTTTTCATCATGACCATAATTGAAGCATACTCTGTGTACCTTTTCAGTTAATCAGTACTGCTGTGATATACCAGTACAGTTATTTATTTGTACTTTCACTAAACTTAGTGCAGTCTGTACATTCCACTCTGCTGTAGGAGAAAATTTTATTTTTTCTCAGTGCACTCTGTCTTCTAACTCTATTATTTTTATTTGTTTACTGACATTTTTTTACTGGAAAAGTTGACTACCCATTTTCAGGGGAGGCTGTAGAAAAAAACTCCATAGAGTTAAATCGGATAAAACACTAGTACAAATGTGATTTAAAAAAAAATCATATGTACATGCAGTTTGGTAGTGGAATACATAGGATATAATAAAGCATGAGGAGACACAAGTGATGTAAAAATAAAAAACGATTAAATATGGTAATCTGTATATACAATAGTATTACAATTAGTGTACTGTGCTAGGAAATAAAAATATGATAAGTCCACCACAAGAATAGGAAGATGGCAAGTGGTGAAGGGTATAAATAGTATGATGAGAGGTTAGGTTAATAAGAATGTGAAGTATTTGTTAATGTAGTTCATACAGGTGAGGTGTCTGGGCATAGCCACGAGTTAGTGTGACTTAAATACATGGAAGCTAGATTTAGCTCTGACTGATTTTGGAATAGAGTTCCATAGTTTGGATATGCAGTGTGAGTATAAACTTTCACACATTGTTTTGTTTTATGTATTTCAAGCAGGTTTTTGTCTCGAGTAGAGTGATTTAGGAGATAGTGATCAAGTACTGAGGCAATAGACAGGCAGGTATAGGGGTTGTATAGCATATTACAGGTTAGAAATTGTGTATGGGCTAGTTGGTGGGAGTTCAGAGGAGTTCAGACCAGCTGAGAGCATGTAATGCAGAGCATTGATGAGCTTTATGTGGTTGGTTAGCTGCAGATCTTTCTTGTAACATTTCTCTAGTTGTGATTTCCATGAGAGCTGGATGTTGGTAAAAATAGATGAGACATAGAGAAGATAGGGTAAAGGATAGGTGTTGCCAAGGATGATTCTACTAAGAAGTAAGGAATTGTTTTTCTTTATGTAGTAGACCTAACTTTTGGCAAGTTATTTTTATACAGCTTTGTTTGTGAAGATCAAACTTTAAGTTGTCATTATGGAGACCCCCGAGCAATTTGGTATGGATAACTACTTCAGTAGCTGCATTGTTTGATGAAGTGATGTGGGAGTTACTTTTAGCAGTGGCATGGGACTTGAGAAGTAAATAGTAGATGTTCATCGTGCATACAGCTGCAGTCATAACAGATGGGTTATCCTGCCATCAGGCGGGTCCTCGGTCGGCCGAATTCCAAAGTCTAGGTCCAGCGTCGGTTGTCGTCGCTTCCTCCCTGACGTCAGTGCGGCAGGGGTATAAAAGAGGCAGCCGACGCCATTTTCCCCAGTCTTTCTTGCCGCGCGGTGCCCAAAGCAGAAGCAGTTCGCAAGTGCCGGTCGACCAGCTCCTGAGATTTACGAAAGTATTTCAGCCGAAGTCTTCTTGAAAGACAAGTACCCCGTTGGGGAAACTTTTCTTGCCTCAGACCGATGTCAGACAAAGTTAATAATTGCATTTCATGTGGGAAGCAAATACCGCATAAGGATTTTCACTCTTACTGTATACCTTGCTTAGGCCCAGACCACGACATCTCGGCCTGCCGTTTTTGTGCTAGATTCAACAAACGCACTATTAAGCATTGGGCGGAGTTCGCCCTTCACTTTTTTGGCAAAAAATTTAATTATACTATGTCGTCGGATACTCCGACTCCAGTTTTGAGCAAAAAATGCAAAGATAAGGACCGGCATACGAGGTCCGCACCACCTACCGATACCACGCTAAGGCCAACTACCGGTTCTCCAGTACTCAGCGAGGCGCCTACGCAGCACCTGACTACCGATGACAATGCATTACCGGTGTCTTCAGTACCCGAGGTCGCAGGCTCCTCAGCCCCCATTCCTACTACAGATACCGACGCCACTCCTGGCGGGGAAAATCAAAATTTAGACAGGCCTGCTATTTCTCAAGGGGTCTTCAGGCCTTCCTCCTTCTCTATTAAAGCCTTCACTAAATCTAAAACAGCCATGAAAACCAAGAAACAGGTTCCTCAGACACCCTCTCAAGGCACCATGCCTAAAAAACAGATGCTTAAAATGGCTGAGGATTTGATTACTCTTATCAGGGGTTCTCAACCCCCCTCTGACAAAAGGCCCAGATTAGAGGAAGACTACCCTTCCTCAGATCAAGCTTCTATTACCTCAGAACTATCTGAGGACCAGGATTGTGCCTATTTCTCCATTCGAAGACTCTGATGCAGAGGAGTCTATTCCTCGTCTCCCCTGAGGACTTCTCTTTGGGGAAACCCTGCATACATTAAGGGAACACTTTCACTGGGAAGGCCAAGATTACTCAGATTCCAAGAAAAGGCTCAGGGAATTTCTTCTGCTCCCCCAGCATAGGCCTCTGGCTATCCCTCCTGTTTTAGATATATTGGATGATGTGTATTCAGAAGCCAGCCTTAATCCTGATTCTTTGCCTCCAGCTCCTGTTAAACCATACAGGTATTACCGGGTTCCTGATTCTCACCAGTTCCTATATAAAAGCCATACTGCTGACCCAGAAACTATTTCACAGGGTCCCAAGGGAATTAAGGCCTCTACTGCTAAAAACCCATTACCTTCAGAGAGAGATTCCAGATCTTTAGAAAGGTGGGGGGAAAAGGTGTACACCTCGGCCACTTTGACCATGAGGGCATTAAACTGTCAGTTTCATATGTTAAAGCATCAACAGTTTTTGATATCTCAGCTGAAAAGCAAAATGACACAACCAGAACAACCAGACTTAAAGGAGTTGCAGGATTTGTTGCATGGTGCAGAGCAAGTGGGTAAACATACCTTGCAGTGTGGTTTTGATGCTTTAGAGGCCTCATGTAGAGCTGCTGTTACGGGGTCTGTTATACGTAGGCATGCTTGGCTCAAAGAGCAAACCTTACCAGATCATGTCAAAGCTAAATTATTAGATGCACCTCTTCAAAAAGATGTATTGTTTGGTGTTAAAGCAGAGGAGGTGCTAAAGAAACTGGAGGAAAAAGCGAAATCAATGCACAGTGAAAGATTTCCTGCAGGTACAGCCTCCACATTTCAGCAGAAACTGGCCTTCAAAAAATTGGTCCTTTCCAGCCACGGACAGACCTCAAAGGGGCAGATACAGGCGTCCAAGAGGTAGAGGGCAGCCTCAAGGATCTTTCAGAGCCAGACAGTGGCAAGCACCAACCCCAAGAGGTGGAGAAGATAGATCACAGTCTTTTAGAAAACAGGCACAATGACTTCCCCCTACACCTGCCAAACAAAGCTTTAATGGCAGCACCTTTGGGCGGAAAACTGGCATTATTCTCAAAAAATTGGCATATTGTTACAAAAGACAAATGGATTCTGGACATTATAGACAGAGGCTACAGGTTCCACTTTCACACCTTTCCACAAATGAGAGGCATGCCAAACCTGCCACAAAATCAAAGGGCAGAGGCACAAAAACAAATTTCAGCTCTCATGGACATGAAAGCAATTCAAGAGGTACCTGCAAAAGAACAAGGTCAAGGATTTTATTCCAGACTATTCCTGGTACCAAGGAAAGACAAAGATTGGAGACCTATCTTAGACCTATCCATCCTAAACACATATCTACAGGTGCCAAAATTCAAGATGCTCACATTACAGCAGCTTCTTCCCATGCTGGGCAAGGAGTCTTGGCTGGTAACATTGGACCTCAAGGAGGCATACCTGCATGTCCCTATCAGACAAGATTGCAGAAGATACCTCAGATTTCTTGCAGGTTCAACCCATTACCAATTCTCTGCATTGCCCTTTGGCTTATCTACTGCGCCCAGAGTGTTTGCAGAAGGCAATTACTGATGCCAGGCATTTGGTAGACTACAAGGGATACAAATCTACCCATATCTGGATGACTGCCTGATCCAAGCGGACAGCAAAGACATACTACTGCAGCACCTGGAGTTTGTAATAAAACTGTTGAACTTCCTGGGATACACAGTCAATAAAAAAAAATCAAAACTAATACCCTCTCAACAAATAATTTTCCTGGGTGCCAACTTGGATACAACCACCCAGATGGCCTACCTCACGCCAGACAAGCAGGGGCAACTGTCTCAATACTTCAGAAAAATGGCAACTTACAGCAGGCTAACTGCAAGGAAAGTCCTGCAGGCTCTGGGATTCATGGCATCTTGCATCCTACTTATCCCATGTGCAAAGCTGCATATGAGGAAACTTCAATGGTACCTAAAAAACTTATGGTCTCAACACAGCCACAGCTTGGAAGTAATTATACCACTCATTCCATGCCTTCAAAAGGAATTTATGTGGTGGGCTCAAGCTTGCCAAAGAAACACAGGTCTTCCTTTCTGTGTACCTCAAGCAACTCAAATCATCACAACAGACGCCTCAGACTACGCATGGGGAGCACACATGACAAATCAGTGCATTCAGGGAAAATGGGCACGAAAGGAGAAGCTGCTTCACATCAACCAAAAGGAAATGCTGGCCGTGCAAAAGGCTATTATGACCCTCAAAGACCTACTGCATCCAGGCCAGCTATTGATAAGGACAGACAACACCACAGTGATGTGGTACATAAACAAACAGGGGGAACTCATTCATACCCCCTGTGCAGGCAAGCCATGACCCTATGGAACACTGCACTGGAATTGAAAATTCAACTACAGGCACAATTCCTGCCAGGGAAGGAAAACACACTGGCAGACAACCTAAGCAGAAATACGACAGATCCACACGAATGGTTGCATCTTCAAATTTTCACAAAGATAACTCAGGCATGAGGACAGCCAGACATGGATCTCTCTGCTACCCACAGAAATTGCCAGTTGAAAAAATGTTGTTCAAGGACCTATCATCCACAGGCCTGGAAAGTGGACGCACTTTCCTTCAATTGGGCAACATTGGCAGTCTATGCCTTCCTGCCTCTTCCTCTGCTGCCCAAAGTTCTATTAAAAGCCAGAGCAGAGAGGCCAAAAATGATTCTCATTGCTCCAGACTGGCCAAGGCAACACTGGTATCCACTCCTGAAGAGCATGACACATTCCCCACCATGGATCCTACCTCTAGTCCCTCTTCTGTTGTCCCAGCACAACTACAAAACTCTTCACAGCCATCTCAAAACTCTAAATCTAGCTGCATGGAGAATTCCTTGATTTCCCAACAGTTTCTCCTCTCCAAGGAGGTGCAGGATGTCATCTTGGAGGCCAGAAGACCTTCTACTAGAAAGGCCTACTCCGCCAAATGGAAACGATTTTGTGCCTGGAATCAAAAGAAGGGACAGAACCCTTGGGTAATAAATATACCTCAAATGTTACAGTACCTAGCTGAGATGTTAAACAATGGACTTTCCTTCTCTTCCATCAAGATCCACGCTTCAGCCATTTCTGCACAATACAACTCAGATCCTCCTTTATTCTCTCATCCTCTCTTAAGGCAGTTCCTCAGAGGGGCAAAGAATATAAAACCCCCAAGGAAACTACCAGTCCCTGCTTGGGACCTCAACTCTGTATTGGAAAAGCTGACCCTTCCTCCCTTCGAGCCAGCTTCTTCATCAGAGTTACAGTACTTGTCATGGAAAACAGCCTTTCTTCTGGCTATCACCTCAGCTCGCAGGGTTTCGGAGCTACAGGCCCTCATGGCTGTGCAACCATTCATCATTTTCCATCAAGCCAGAGTTTCCTTACGAACCAACCTTACCTTTATGCCAAAGGTAGTATCCAGTATAGCTTTGAATCAGACTATCCACTTGCCTACCTTTTATCCTAATCCACAAAACAAAGGGGAAAGACTACTACATTCCCTGGACATTCACAGACAACTTCGTTATTATTTGGACAGGACAAAGCCATTCAGGAAATCTGAGCAACTCTTTGTGTCCTTTGCTGCAGGTGCTCAAGGAAAGGCTATTTCCAAGCAGACAATTTCAAAATGGATAGCCCACTGCATACACTTTTGTTACTCATTTCATGGAAAAACTGTGCCTGCATGCATCAAATCCCACTCCACCAGAGCCACAGCTACCTCTGCAGCCTTCCTCAGGGGGGTCCCTACCAAGGATATTTTGGAAGCAGCCACCTGGAGTTCAGTGCACACTTTCTCCAAGCACTATCACCTCCCACTATACTCTAAGTCTAGAGCAGGCTTTGCCACAGCAGTCCTGCAGAGCATCCTAGCCCCTCCTAGTTCCACTTAGTGCCTACCACCCTTACTTAGCTTTGGGATTCTACCCATCTGTTATGACTGCAGCTGTATGCACGATGAACATAGTACAGTTTTGTACCTACCATAAATGTAGATGTTCGAGTGCTCATACAGCTGCAGTCCAGGTTTCCCTCCCTCCAACCCCTCTTAGGACAGGCCTTATGACAAACCCTTTTCATATAACCTTTTGGGGTACTCTTTTATGGTGTATTTGCTTGCAACTACTGTTTTATGATTTATCAACATTGCATTTTTGCATAACTTTTTGTTTGCCTTCCTTCTGGGGGCACCTGACATCTGGGGCAAGAAAAACTGAAGAAAATGGCGTCGGCTGCCTCTTTTATACCCCTGCCGCACTGACGTCAGGGAGGAAGCGACGACAACCGACGCCGGACCTAGACTTTGGAATTCGGCCGACCGAGGACCCGCCTGACGGCAGGATAACCCATCTGTTCTGACTGCAGCTGTATGAGCACTCGAACATCTACATTTATGGTAGGTACAAAACTGTACTTTTTAGTCCTTTTGGGATTAAGTATAAGTTGTTTTTGATGGTGGTACAGTTCAAGTGAGTTAAAGGTATTTTCTGTCGTGGATTGTAATTGCAGTGGGCTGTCAGATGAGCGTTGAGACATCTGCATGCTGAATAAGACAAGCATGCTGAGAGAAGGTGTATACGTTATTGATAAAAATGTTAACAAGCAGTGGAGTGAGAATAGAGCTTTGAGGTACAACTGTTTTAACTGGGAGAAAGACTGAAAGAGGAGAACCATTTGACAGATTGATATATTTCAGATAGGTAGTTAGAGAACCATCGAAGATTGACACAGATGTCCACTCTGGGCTTTTAAGAACAGATGTTTCTCTTGTGACACTTAAAGGCTTTTGAAAGATTTAGAAAAACAGGAGAGAGACTTTCCTTTGTGTCTAGCCTTATTAATGGTGTTGTAAATGTTTAGGAGAGCTGTAGTTGTGCTATGGTGTGGTCGGAAACTGTTGTGTTGGGGTTAGATCATTTTGGGAGAAGTACTGAAGGAAGTTCTTAAGAATACAGTTTTCTAGGATCTTAGAAAGGGGGGACAAGATGGCAGTTGACCTAAAGTTAGAGATTTCAGAGGAGTTGCCCCCTTTATTTAGGGGAATAAATGGTGGACGTGGGAGTTTTGAATAAATCTGTTAATGAGAATTGAGACTGGGTATGCTATGGAGTCTGCAGCAAGCTTAAGGTCCTCAGTAAGGAGATCATCCGCAATAGAACAGGGTTTTAAGTTTCTTTAGTAACTGCTCAATGTATGATGTGGAGATTGTCAGGACCAGTAGAGGTTTGAGGTAGACTAAATAGTTGAAAGAGCTGGAGTTGAGAGGGTATGATGTTGATGAAGAAAGTGTGAAGATGGTAGCTGTTTCTGTGGGGGATAAGTCTGGATAGGGTTTTGGTGAGGAAGGAGAGCCAGGTTGACAATTTTCTTAATTGAGCTCCAGAATTTATTTGGATTTTTTATGATTTATCTTGTGGGTCGGAGTAATATACTCTTGTCTAGGTAAATTTGCTTCTTGGTAAGGCTGTGCAGGCTGTATCTTTTGTGCCTTTATTTTTATGCTTTTGTCAAGATTTTGCATGACAATTCTTGTAGAATGTGAGAGTCATGGGGTTTTGAGTATTGTTTACTCATTTCAGGTTGGGGCAAGGGTGTTTAAAGTATTCATGAATAATTTATTAAATTTGACAGCATATTCTAGGGGTAAGGTTTTGAGTGGAGACCATTTGATGGATTTTGGTAGACTGAGTGTGTCATGATTAAAGGTAGAAAGATTTTTGGTAGTTCTGTATCAGTTTTTCTTTTCTTTTTTTTTTTTTTTTAAGATGATGGGTGATTTCTCTATTGGTAAATATAGGATGATAGTCACTAAGGGAATCTGGTAGTACCTCCGAGATAGCATATTTGCTGGGGGTCAGAGACAAGTATCCAGTCAAGGACAGAATTTTTATGATTCACTTTGAGTCAGGTAAGGGAAGACATCAGTGTTTTGAACCCATACAGGTTTTAGACTAGTATTTGGGGTGTTGGATATCACAGATAACCAGTCCTTGTTAACATTACCCAAGGTAATGCTTTCATTAGTAATATTTGTAGTTATCCATCAAATAATTTATTCTAATAAGTTAATAGTGTTACCTGGTGGTGTGTAGAGGACAGCTATACAAAGCTTCTTATGTTTATGTTCTGTATTTTGGAAGGTTGGTATGTTAGTTTGAGGGATGAAAAATTTGGTAATTGTATACAATTGCAGTGCTTCCCCCTTTGTGTAGTCTTGTCATTTTAACTTGTAAAAACAGAAACGATCACACTAAACTCACACCCACAACTTACACATGCTAATATCACATTCTCTTCTAAATACATACTTCCTAAATTTCATCGAACACAACACACAAAATATAATAACCTCAATCCCAGGAAATGTCTATTTCATTACAGTAGAATCCACTACCATTACTTTCTAAACATACTACTCTCTTTAAAGATGGCGACATCCACCTAACCCAGGGCCTTTAACTTCTCCTTCTTCATCCCTCAACTCCAAAAGTATCCTACCCATATATTTTCCAAACAATCTAACTCCTTACTATTGCTCATCTTAATATACGCAGCATAAACAATAAAATTACCCAATTACAAGCCCTGACTGAAATCTACTCCTTTGATATTCTATGCTTAACAGAAACTTGGTTAAAACCTACAACCAAAGACAATCAGATCATCCCACGGGATATAATATCCTAAGACTTGACCGAACTTCCAAAAGAGGTGGAGGAGTTGCTATCCTATATAAACCTCACCTACATGTAACCACCTATGACCTCGAACTACCTCTAGACTCCAGTGCAGAGATTCTTATCTCTAAACTCCTTATTAACAATTCCAAATCTATCTATATCATCTGTCTGTACATACCCCCTGGTAACAACATAGCAACTATGGAATCTATTCTCTCCTGGCTATCCCAAAACCTACCTCAAGAAACAATAATCCTAGGTGATACAAATATAGACTGGACCTCCTTCTGCAGTAACCTCCCTTCCAACCACATAAACCTATATGGGTATTCCCAAACTATCACCTCCCCTACCAGGACAAATAAATCCAATAAGAAATCTAGCCTTTTAGACTGGATTCTGATTAACCGTCTTCCCCATACTTATGAATCAGGAACCCTCCCAGATGATTTAAGTGACCACTCCCTTACCTATATAATCAGACATAAAACTAGCTGTGCCTCTCCCACATCCACAATAAGCATCAGATTCAAAAAGAACTTTAACTCTGAACTATTCCAGATGGAACTAAAAGCATGTAACTGGTTTTTTTTTAAAAACCCAAATGTTACAGTACCTAGCTGAGATGTTAAACAATGGACTTTCCTTCTCTTCCATCAAGATCCACAACTTCAGCCATTTCTGCACAATACAACTCAGATCCTCCTTTATTCTCTCATCCTCTCTTAAGGCAGTTCCTCAGAGGGCAAAGAATATAAAACCCCCAAGGAAACTACCAGTCCCTGCTTGGGACCTCAACTCTGTATTGGAAAAGCTGACCCTTCCTCCCTTGAGCCAGCTTCTTCATCAGAGTTACAGTACTTGTCATGGAAAACAGCCTTTCTTCTGGCTATCACCTCAGCTCGCAGGGTTTTCGAGCTACAGGCCCTCATGGCTGTGCAACCATTCATCATTTTCCATCAAGCCAGAGTTTCCTTACGAACCAACCTTACCTTTATGCACAAAGGTAGTATCCAGTATAGCTTTGAATCAGACTATCCACTTACCTACCTTTTATCCTAATCCACAAAACAAAGGGAAAGACTACTACATTCCTGTGGACATTCACAGACAACCGTTATTATTTGGACAGGACAAAGCCATTCAGGAAATCACAGAGCAACTCTTTGTGTCCTTTGCTGCAGGTGCTCAAGGAAGGCTATTTCCAAGCAGACAATTTCAAAATGGATAGCCCACTGCATACACTTTTGTTACTCATTTCATGGAAAAACTGTGCCTGCATAAAAACCAAATCCCACTCCACAAGAGCCACAGCTACCTCTGCAGCCTTCCTCAGGGAGTCCCTACCAAGGATATTTTGGAAGCAGCCACCTGGAGTTCAGTGCACACTTTCTCCAAGCACTATCACCTCCCACTATACTCTAAGTCTAGAGCAGGCTTTGCCACAGCAGTCCTGCAGAGCATCCCTAGCCCCTCCTAGTTCCACTTAGTGCCTACCACCCTTACTTAGCTTTGGGATTCTACCCATCTGTTATGACTGCAGCTGTATGCACGATGAACATAGTACAGTTTGTACCTACCATAAATGTAGATGTTGAGTGCTCGCTACAACTGCAGTCCAGGTTCCTCCCTCCAACCCCTCTTAGGACAGGCCTTATGACAAACCCTTTTCATATAACCTTTTGGGGTACTCTTTTATGGTGTATTGCTTGCAACTACTGTTTTGATTTATCAATTGCATTTTACATAACTTTTTGTTTGCCTTCCTTCTGGGGCACCTGACATCTGGGGCAAGAAAAACTGAAGAAAATGGCGCCGGCTGGCTGCTCTTTTATACCCCTGCCGCACTGACGTCAGGGAGGAAGCGGCGACAACCGGCCCGGACCTGAACTTTTGGAATTCGGCCGACCGAGGACCCGCCTGACGGCAGGATAACCCATCTGTTCTGACTGCAGCTGTATGAGCACTCGAACATCTACATTTATGGTAGGTACAAAACTGTACTTTTTAGTCCTTTTGGGATTAAGTATAAGTTGTTTTTGATGGTGGTACAGTTCAAGTGAGTTAAAGGTATTTTCTGTCGTGGATTGATTGTAATTGCAGTGGGCTGTCAGATGAGCGTTGAGACATCTGCATGCTGAATAAGACAAGCATGCTGAGAGAAGGTGTATACGTTATTGATAAAAATGTTAACAAGCAGTGGACTGAGAATAGAGCTTTGAGGTACAACTGTTTTAACTGGGAGAAAGACTGAAAGAGGAGAACCATTTGACAGATTGATATATTTCAGATAGGTAGTTAGAGAACCATCGAAGATTGACACAGATGTCCACTCTGGGCTTTTAAGAACAGATGTTTCTCTTGTGACACTTAAAGGCTTTTTGAAAGATTTAGAAAACAGGAGAGAGACTTTCCTTTGTGTCTAGCCTTATTAATGGTGTTGTAAATGTTTAGGAGAGCTGTAGTTGTGCTATGGTGTGGTGAAACTGTTGTGTTGGGGTTAGATCATTTGGGAGAAGTACTGAAGGAAGTTCTTAAGAATACAGTTTTCTAGGATCTTAGAAAGGGGACAAGATGGCAGTTGACCTAAAGTTAGAGATTTCAGAGGAGTTGCCCCTTTATTTAGGGAATAAATGGTGGGCGTGGGAGTTTTGAATAAATCTGTTAATGAGAATTGAGACTGGGTATGCTATGGAGTCTGCAGCAAGCTTAAGGTCCTCAGTAAGGAGATCATCCGCAATAGAACAGGGTTTTAAGTTTCTTTAGTAACTGCTCAATGTATGATGTGGAGATTGTCAGGACCAGTAGAGGTTTGAGGTAGACTAAATAGTTGAAAGAGCTGGAGTTGAGAGGGTATGATGTTGATGAAGAAAGTGTGAAGATGGTAGCTGTTTCTGTGGGGGATAAGTCTGGATAGGGTTTTGGTGAGGAAGGAGAGCCAGGTTGACAATTTTTCTTAATTGAGCTCCAGAATTTATTTGGATTTTTTTTATGATTTATCTTGTGGGTCGGAGTAATATACTCTTGTCTAGGTAAATTTGCTTCTTGGTAAGGCTGTGCAGGCTGTATCTTTTGTGCCTTTATTTTTATGCTTTTGTCAAGATTTTGCATGACAATTCTTGTAGAATGTGAGAGTCATGGGGTTTTGAGTATTGTTTACTCATTTCAGGTTGGGGCAAGGGTGTTTAAAGTATTCATGAATAATTTATTAAATTTGACAGCATATTCTAGGGGTAAGGTTTTGAGTGGAGACCATTTGATGGATTTTGGTAGACTGAGTGTGTCATGATTAAAGGTAGAAAGATTTTTGGTAGTTCTGTATCAGTTTTTCTTTTCTTTTTTTTTTTTTTTTTAAGATGATGGGTGATTCCTCTATTGGTAAATATAGGATGATAGTCACTAAGGGAATCTGGTAGTACCTCCGAGATAGCATATTTGCTGGGGGTCAGAGACAAGTATCCAGTCAAGGACAGAATTTTTATGATTCACTTTGAGTCAGGTAAGGGAAGACATCAGTGTTTTGAACCCATACAGGTTTTAGACTAGTATTTGGGGTGTTGGATATCACAGATAACCAGTCCTTGTTAACATTACCCAAGGTAATGCTTTCATTAGTAATATTTGTAGTTATCCATCAAATAATTTATTCTAATAAGTTAATAGTGTTACCTGGTGGTGTGTAGAGGACAGCTATACAAAGCTTCTTATGTTTATGTTCTGTATTTTGGAAGGTTGGTATGTTAGTTTGAGGGATGAAAAATTTGGTAATTATATACAATTGCAGTGCTTCCCCCTTTGTGTAGTCTTGTCATTTTAACTTGTAGCCAGGGGATAGAATTTCAGAATCTTTTGTATGGGTTTTAGCCATGTTTAGGTAATAGTAATATCTGGTGAGTATTGAAGAAACCATGATTGTAGTTCTTTAACTTTGTTTAGAATGCTATGATTGTTAATGGAAGCAAGGACAAGTTTTGTGGGTGTTTTATAGGAGTTGGGGGCAGAGGATTGTGGAATGAATGAGGCCGAAGTGCTGGGGTTGGGATGGATGCCACCACAAAGAGTGACTTTAGAGGAGAGAGGATTAGGATTAGTTATTTTCTTTTTATCAAGATTATGAATTTATTCCAGGTTGTGTCAAAGTGAACTGAAGGTTTTGTATTTGAAAATGTGAATAGGTTGGGCATTAAATAAATCTGAGGAAATAGATGTGAAGGAGGGTTTAGCCTGAGTATAGGTTGGGTGGTTGGTATAGTGTGTGAGTAGTGCGAGAGTACCATGGTAGGTAGTAAGGTGACATAAAATGAATAGTAGAGATGTGAAGATGCAAAGGGATAACATATTCTTCTTGAAAAGCCTTGTTATATTTAGCCAGTCTTTCCTTCATTTCAACCTCCTATTTCTGCAGTTTATCAGCTCAGCAGAATAGATACTTAAAAAGGCTCTTCTATTCTTTCTAGCCTTTTGTCATTTTGATTTTATACAGCCAGTTTCTCAATTAAGTCAAATGCATTCAGAGGTATTTAAAATATTTTTCCTGTTAATTACTGGAAGCCATCTCCTGTACCAAAGCTGAAACCTGAACTGCTTTTTGCTGAGCAACTGCAGGACTCTTCCCATCAGAGTTTTTTCTTCTAATCTGTTTTTGTCTTACTCTCTCCAGATTAGTTTGTGCTGACATGTGGGCAGTTTAGTGATTAGCCAATAACTGAATTTTATCCATGTTGTCATCTTCCACAAGCTCCTTCAGTTCTGTTTTTATTTATTTTTTTCACAGCGGTTCTCCTGCCTTCTGTGTTTTGTTGATGCAATAAAAGGGGTCCATTACAAATGCTTACCTAGCATCTGACAAACTAGCAACTTGGAAGATATGACTTCCTTTCCCTTTGCAAACCTATGTTTGAGACGTGGGCCATCATGAGGGAGACTCGGAGGCCAAGTACTAAAAAATGTACCTAGCTACGTGAAAGCATTTTCCCTGTGTTGCCACAGGAGAATGACCTTCACCTAAAGAAAAGAATGTGCTGATGGTCCTGCAGTCAGTATCTCTCTCTCTAAGCTTTTCACCATGAGCCTAGCTTATACCTTTTGTAAAGGTACCCCTGTCAGCTACCTCAGCCTGCATGCTTTGAGACCCTATCCTCCTCCAACACACCCCACCCTCCACCCCCGGTATCAGAAGTTTCAGTTCAGCATTTTCTAAAAGGAATTCTGCATCTCATGCTTCCCAGATGGTTTCAGGCTCCCGCTTGGGACCTGAACTTCATGCTGGACAAATTTATCTTGCTTCCTTTTAAACCATCTGCTTCTGTTGAGTTCCAATTCTTGCCATATCCGACTGCCTTTCTAGTCGCAGTTGCATCATCTAGAGTGTCTGAACTGCAGGCTGTGATGTGTAGAGAGCCCCACCTTATTTTCTCCAAGAACTGAATTACCCGAAGCACCCCTCTCCTGTTTTATGCCCAGGGTGGTTATAGAGGAAGGAACACAGCACTTCTTTTCAGTTGCTTTCCTGTCTTCCTTTCATCTCACAGCAAGGGGAAATGAGTCACTGGATGTCCACATATATTATATGATATTATCTGGACAGAAGGAAAGATTTTAGAAAATTTAAACCAGCTCTTAGCATTAGTGAGAAAAAGATGCCCATTTCTGAGGAGATATTTGTAAATGGATATTGCATTGCATTTTCTGTCAAACTTTGTGGAAAACTGCAGGAAAAAATTGTGCCACATTCTACCAGGGCCACAGGTACCACCAACTGTCTTCCTGGATGGAGCTACTTGGTTGTCAGTCTGTACCTTCTCATAACAGTACAAACTGATTCTAGTCTCCAGAGCTGCGCAGGTTTTGCTTTTGCCACCCCAAAGGGCATGTTGTACTTGTATTCCTCAGCTCTACTGCCCCCTGTCTATGCGAGAGCTAATTCTGATAATTTTCCCTGAAATAATGACTGCAGTAGTGAACCACACAATGAGCATATCACATTTGTGTAGTCAGTGTACCATAATTTTAAATGTTAGTGTGGTCACTGTTACAGTCCAGTTTTCCTTCCTTCGTCCCTTCTAGTCTGAGAATTTTGTGGGCAGAAGTGGGTTCACGCTCCTTCCCCATGTACTACCAAATTTTATCCAACCCCCTCTTGCTCCACTCTCCACATTTTGTTTAGGATTCAGATCAGGGTAACATTTTCACTAGTGGCATTGACGGAACACCTCCCCCTAAGATGTCCTTCATGGATGCATCTGCAGTCATAACAGCTGGGTTGTCCTGTCGTCAGGCAGCCCGTCAGTCGGCCGGATTCCAAAGTCCGGGTCCGGCTTCGGCTGATGTCGCTCTTCATCCGACGTCATCTCTGTTGGACTTCGGGTATAAAGGCACCAGCCGACGCCATCTTCCTCAGTCTTTCTTGCCGCGTGGCGCAAGCAGAAGCTGTTCGCAAGTGCCGGTCGGTCGGATCCAGAGATTTTTCTACGAATACTACCCAAGACTTCTAAAACTAAAGACCCCGTTCGGGACTCTTTCTTGCCTCAGCCGATGTCAAAAAAAGTTAATAATTGTTTAACCTGTGGGAAACAAATACCTCATAAAGATTTCCATTCTTACTGTCTGCCTTGTTTAGGCCCAGCCCACGACGTAGCAGCCTGTTCGCCTGTGCTTCCTTCAACCCGGACGAACGCTTAGGCGTCGGTCGGAGTTTGCAGAACAGTTTTTCGGTTCTGACTTTGCTTACATTATGTCGTCGGAACCTCCGACTTCACTTTCTGCCAAAAACGCAAAGAAAAAGACCGACACTCGCGGTCCGCGGTTTCGGCTGAAACTGCGCTTAAAGCAAATCATGAGTGTCTCGGTTTCGCCGAAACCGAGAAAACTGATCTAGGTACAGCCGAATCTATCTCTACACTTGAGGCCCCTGCTACAATTCTTGAATCGGCCTCTGAAACTTTACCCACTGACTTATCAGACACCATTCCCTTGGATGTCTCTACCCCAGCACGTGGTGCTGCTAGGCCTCCAGCAGCCATGTCCATTAAGGCCTTCGCCAGGGCTAAAGCAGCCAAGTCTACCAAATCAGTGCCTGTTAAACCACCCTCAACCAGGCCCTCTTCTAGTTCTCAAATGCTCACCTTGGCAGAAGATTTGATTTCTTTAATTAGAGGATCTCAACCTCACCCAGACAGGGCCTCTCAGCCCCCAGATAAGAGACCTAGGGCAGAGCCCCCTGAGCCAGTGTCCACTGATGATTCTGCAGATGAATCAGACATTACTGACCAGCCAGAGGCCCATTTCTCTAATTTTGAGGATTCTGATGCTGAAGAATCCATTCCAGCTGCTTCCCCTCCAGAAGAATTCTCCTTTGGGGAAACCTTGCATGCCATGCGAGAGCAGTTCCAATGGCAGCAACAAGAATTCTCAGATTCCCGAAAAAGACTTAGAACCTTTCTGCACCTTCCACAGCACAGGCCCTTAGCTATACCTCCTGTTCTTTCTGTGGTAGATGACGCCTTTAATGATGTCTGCTCTGCCCAGACTCATTACCCCAGCCCTGCCAAACCAGACAGATTTTACAGGGTGCCTGACACTCATCACCACCTTTACAAGGCCCCCCTTGCAGACCCAGAAACTATTTCCCAGGGTCCCAAGGCAGTTGCCGCGACCATAGCTAAAAACCCTACTCCTTCTGAAAGGGAAGCAAGGGCATTAGACAGATGGGGTAAAAAAGTATACACTTCAGCTACTCTCTCAGCTAGAGCTTTAAACTGCCAGTTTCACATGATACAATACCAAGAGTTTATGCTTGATCAGTTAACTAAAAAATTAACCACTGATGAAGCTCTTGACAAGAAATATGTATTAGAAATGGTAAATAACATACAACAGGTTAGTAACCATTCCTTAAAATGTGGCTATGATGCACTGGAGGCTTCATTTAGATCAGCCATGACTGGCACAGTGATAAGAAGGCATGCATGGCTAAAGGAGCAAGCTCTACCAGATCATGTTAAAGCTAAATTGTTAGATGCTCCTATGGATAAGACAAGTTTGTTTGGTGCACCTGCCCAGCAGGTTATGAAGAAAATGGAAGAAAAGGCAAAATCAGTTCAAACTGTTAAAGATTTCCTGCAGGTTCAACCCCCAAGGTTTAGCAGGAACTGGCCTGCCAAGAGTTGGTCCTTTCCTGACTCCACAAGATTTCAAAGGGGCAGAAATAGACGTTCCAGAGGCAGAAACCAAACCAGAGGAAGTGCCTACAGAGGACGACAGTGGCAAGGTAACAACAGAGGCACAGACACAGCCACTGCCACTACTTCAACACAGCCACAGTGACTTACTCCTAAAACCGCCTACCAGGGAGCAAATAGCAGCTCCACTAGGCGGAAGGTTAACTTTATTTGCAAAGAACTGGCACCACATAACAAAAGACAAGTGGATTCTGCAAATTATACATCAAGGTTACCGATTCCACTTCCACACTATACCAGTCAAAGAGGAATGCCAAATCTACCTCCAAATCAAAAACAGAAGCTTTACAACAGATAATGGAGTTAGCAAACATGAGAGCTGTGGAAAAAGTGCCTGCAGCAGAGCAAGGAAAGGGTTCTACTCCAGACTGTTCCTAGTTCCAAGAAAGGAAAAAGTTGGAGACCAATTCTCGACCTGTCCACCTTGAATACATACATCATTGTCCCAAAATTCAAAATGCTGACCCTACAGCAACTTCTTCCCATGCTGGGCAAGGAGTGTTGGCTGGTAACTCTAGATCTCAAGGAGGCATACCTGCACGTCCCTATTCGACCAATCTGCAGAAGATACCTCAGATTTCTTGCAGGATCAGAGCACTATCAATTCTCAGCATTGCTTTTTGGCTTATCTACTGCGCCCAGAGTATTCACAAAATGCCTGGCATCAGTAATCGCATACTGCAGACTGCAGGGAATTCATATTTACCCATACCTGGACGACTGCCTGCTACAAGGGGACAACAAAAGCAAGTTGACAACAGATTTGCAAAGGGTCATTTACTTGCTACAAGCACTGGGATACACAGTCAATCTACAAAAGTCAAGACTGATACCATCCCAAACAAGGACATTCTTGGAGCGGAATTGGACACAGTGAGACAAATGGCATTCCTAACTACAGAAAAACAAAAGAACTCCCTCTTTACTTCTTGTCACTAACAAAGCTGAACAAATTAACAGCAAGAAAAGTTCTGCAGGCCTTGGGCTTCATGGCATCATGCATAATTTTGGTTCCATTTGCCAGACTACATATGAGAAAACTACAGTGGTACCTACGAATTTATGGTCCCAACACAGACACAGCCTCGAAACAGAAATCCCACTAATTCCATGCTTAAAACAGGAGTTCCTATGGTGGGCCCAGGCATGCCGGTCCAACCCAGGCCTTCCCTTTCACAGATGTCAAGCAAGCCAGAGCATTACAACAGATGCTTCAGACCTAGGATGGGGGCCCACATGCTGGACAAATGCGTGCAAGGATTGTGGACTCAGGATCAACTTCACCTGCACATCAACCTAAAAGAAATGCTGGCTGTAAAACTGGCTATCCAAAAGTTCAGACCATTTCTCAAAGAGGGCCAGCTGTTGATAAGGACAGACAACACCACAGTCATGTGGTACATCAACAAACAGGGAGGCACTCATTCATACCCCTATGCAGAATGACTTTGGAACTGTGGACCCTGGCACTCAGCTACAACATCCAGCTGCAAGCAAGATTTGTACCAGGAAAAGAAAATACTCTAGCGGACATTTTAAGCAGGACCACATCATATGCTCACGAATGGCACCTGCACCCGGACATCTTCAGGACCATTACAAAGAAGTGGGGAACGCCTCAGATAGATCTATTTGCATCTCCTCACAATCACCAACTCAAAAAATTCTGCACAAGGACATTTCACCCACTAGCATGGAAAGTGGATTCGCTCTCCTTCAGCTGGAAGGGCCTAACAGTTTATGCATTCCCACCTCTCCCCTTGATACACAAAGTACTCCTAAAAATCAAGGAAGAACATCCAAGGATAATCCTGATAGCTCCAAACTGGCCAAGACAACACTGGTATCCACTACTAAGGAGCTTGTCTCGGAACAATATGTGGCCAATACGCCTGATGCCTTTGATGCTAACTCAGAACAACTACAGCACCATACATCCAAATCTGAAAACCTTACAACTGACTGCATGGAACATCACATAGCAGCAGCTAATCAAGAACTTTCCCAAAGAGTTAAAGACATTATTCTTGAAGCACGCAGACCTTCAACAAGAAGGAACTACGCTGGAAAATGAAAAAGGTTTGTCAGTTGGAGTTCTGAAAGAGGAAAAGATGTGTCAAACATAGATATGCCTAACATCCTGGAGTATCTGGCCGAACTTCTCCATTCAGGCCTGTCCTACTCCTCCATCAAGATACATGCATCAGCTATTTCAGCAGAATACAGCTATGATCCACCTGTTTTTTCACACCCTCTGCTCAGACAATTTCTCAGAGGAATCAAGAATGTAAAACCTCCAAGAAAACCACCATTACCAGCTTGGGGCTTAAACTGACTAGAAAAGTTGACACTATCACCCTTTGAGCCAGCAGCAACAGCAGACTTACAACACCTGTCATGGAAAACTGCTTTCCTACTGGCAATTACCTCAGCAAGGAGGGTTTCAGAACTACAGGCCTTAATGGCAGTGCAACCCTTCCTAATCTTCCACCAAGATAGAGTATCCATGAGGACTAATCCAACATTTATGCCTAAGGTGGTATCCAGAGTGTCTTTAAACCAGGCAATCCACCTACCTACCTTCTTTCCCAACCCACAAAACAGAGGGAAAGAATACTGCATACCTTGGATGTACATAGACAGCTACGCTACTACTTGGACAGAACCAAAAGCAGCAGAAAGACTGACCAACTTTTGTGGCCTATGCAACAGGAAGAGAGGAAAAGCTATTTCCAAACAGACAATCTCCAAATGGATAGGAAATTGCATACGATTCTGTTACTCCTTCCATGGAAAACCAATTCCACAGAACATAAGACCTCATTCTACAAGGGCAACAGCCACTACCACAGCCTTCTTACGAGGAGTGGCTACCAAAGACATTATTGAGGCGGCTACTTGGACCTCCGTGCATACATTTGCCAAGCATTATAATTTGCCTCTATATTCCAGATCCCGAGCAGGGTTTGCCACTGCTGTACTGCAAGGGATCCTAAACACACCATAATCTACCTTTATCCTCCTCCCCTAGTTGGCTATGGTATTCTACCCAGCTGTTATGACTGCAGATGCATCCATGAAGGACATAGTACAGTTTTGTACCTACCATAAATGTAGATGTCGAACTGGATAGCATCTGCAGTCAGGATTACCCTCCCTCCTTCCCCTCTGAGGTACTCCTAGGGTGTTTACCCTCCTAATAGCTAGCTGATGGGGAGTCTTTATGGTGTATTTGTTTGTATATATGTACATACATGCTTATTTTGTGGTTACCTCTATCCTTTTGGAAACATTGGCATCTATCCAAAATTTTTAGCCTTCAGGAGGGCTTCTGGCATCTGGGGCAAGAAACACTGAGGAAGATGGCGTCGGCTGATGCCTTTATACCCGAAGTCCAACAGAGATGACGTCGGATGAAGAGCGACATCAGCCGAAGCCGGACCCGACTTTGGAACTGCCGACTGACGGGCTGCCTGACGACAGGACAACCCAGCTGTTATGACTGCAGATGCTATCCAGTTCGGACATCTACATTTATGGTAGGTACAAAACTGTACTGTCTTGCTGTGGTACACTGAGACAGGATTGTGCATTTCCAATTCTTTCATATAGGGGGCAAGAAAGAACCAAAGATGGACAGATGTACACCAGCCTTTATATGTGGTACATGGAGGGATGCAACATAATTGCTAATGTTTGCCTGTCTGTGGGGGAAGTGTAATTAACTCTCAGAAGTTTGTCTGGATGTTAGTTACCGTAAGGGGAAGACACAACTGTACATTTTGGATGCCTGCTTGACTGTTCTGAGTGATCAGCTTTCCTTATTCCATTTTCTTCAAGTCTGGGAAATTTACTGCATCCTAGTGCCTATCCCTAGTCATCTTAGCAAAATGTAGAGGTGGTAAGGGCATCCCTGTATAGTACCATCCTGATGTAGAGGAGACCCCGCCCCCGGACACCTACACTGTGCAGTGGTATAATGTCAAAATAGTTTATGTACACCTGATGCCACAAGCATAACCTCTCTGCTGCAACCTACCTGTGTGCTCCCCTCATTTTTATCTCTCCGAGCCCTTGGCCTTCAGCAGAGTTGCAACCAGACAGGAAACCAGCCCTCTTCCAAGGGATTGGTGAAGTAGCATTTAGGCTGCTCTTTCTCGCTCTCTCTCTTTCACCCCAAAGATGCCTTTTCCAGTGCCCAGGACTGCTATGTGAACCACGGTCACCTACTTTACTTAGGTGCTGTTGCTACTGATTCCCTGCTAAAGTTATGTACTCTTATCTGGATTTGCTGTATTTGTAAGTTACTGCATTTTGCATTTGTTTTAAGTTGTTGCATTTTAGATTACTCCTGCAGCCTTGTCAGGTCTCTCTTCCACTTTATGTATCCCATTGGCCACCGTATTTTCATCTATGTGGACTTTGTGTTAGAACTTCTTGTAGCTTACTGGCGGACCAACATTTTAACTATGCTGCATTCTACTGACTTGCTCTTTCTAGTTAATTAGTTGTGCTGGCATCGTGCCAAACAGCTTGCCAGAGCCCAAGTAGACCATGTCTGCCACACATTTCTAATGCAACTCCGACTATCTAGTTAAGACCTTACTGGATTTGTCTGCTGTTACTTGCCTGCTGTCAGTCCATGCTGCATTGATTCCTTTCCCAGTTGTCTTCCTGATATTTGAAAATTGTTTTCTGTGATGTTTTGTATAATTTTCTGTGCCTGAAGCTGAACACAAGGTTAATGAATTTACCAGTCTCACCTTCAATGTTCTCAGAAATCTATGACAAGTTCTGCTAGACCCTGTTGTCTTTTGCAGTTCATAGTTTTGGTGTGTTTTAAGGACCCCTGTCTTCTGTGAAGGACTAGCGTACTCCCATCCATATTGTTACACTTGCCCTGCCTCATCTTTTTTTCGTCTGTTCTGCAGCTCTGAAATGTTTTGCTTCTCATGACTGAAGAGACTGTTCTTTGTTCAGCTGAGATGCAGGTTGGGGGTGGGGTGGGAGAGCTGTTTCAGGTTTTGAAGGCACAGGGTAGTACTAAGGTCAGAGTTTATATGCATTGCACGTTTTGACAGACAGACATAGCCTGGGGAGTAGAAGAGTAGACACATGTATAAGAAAAAGGAAAAAAAATCTTTGGAAACTGTGGACAGCAGTCAGCTGATACATGTCAACATGCCACTACTCTGACAGTAAGTAGGATCTGTAGAGAAGGCTAAGCCACTGCGCAGTAACCCATTTTACCATAAATGTGTGTGTGTTTGTGTGTGTGTTTGTGTGTGTGTTTGTGTGTGTGTTTGTGTGTGTGTGTTTGTGTGTGTGTGTGTGTGTGTGTGTGTGTGTGTGTGTATACTCGCAACATGCACTCTAATAAAAAGGTTCTGCCGAAAAGTCATTTGGACAGAGACACAGGCGTGACAGTAATGTTAAAAGATAATGCAGCTGGGTATGTTGGTGGCAGGCTACAGAGAACTGAGAGAGAAAATACTGTAGGTCTGTTTCAGTAAAGTAAAATAGATAAGTGATCTACGTTTTGCATAAGTGGGTGCCAGTCATAAGTATGTCTGACATCCATGATCTATCCACAGTAAGATAATACATTTTGATGTGTCATAAATTGTTTAATTCTGCACAAATTAATTCTTCACCCTCTTGATCAAACCACACCACCCGTGGGTAAATCCTGATATACCCACACCCAGTCGTGGGTTATTGCTTCGAAAGGATAGTTATATAGACTATTTTCTAATTGACTAAGGACAGTATTTGATATTTCGTGAAGTCATTCATATCTTCTGTTTTAGCTTAGAAATTTGTGGATTTCTAAGCAGCATGCAGTGATTTGATCCATTCACTATAAAACAAAGTTCTGTTAAGCAATGGAGGTAGGAAGAAATACATAGTGGCTTAAATTTCACTTTTTTTTATTAAATGAGTAGCACAGTGATGTCTATTTATTTTTTTGCCGTGGGAAGTTGAAAAAAGTTATCCTATTAATTTTGTGACATAGCTATGTTGCTTTAATCTGTCATGGTTTTACTCAGCTGTAAAACTGGGTGGGCAGCTGAGCAGGAAGTCTTTGAAGAAAGCAGGGAGTGTGTATCCATACTGCGAAGTTACCCTGAGTGACATTGTAGGAGATGGAGAACACGTTCTATTTTCATCACTCACATGTATAATACTTGCAGCTTTCAGGATAGTGTATAGTTATTTGTTCTCATTCTGCACTTACCCTCATGTATGCCAATGTGGTTAAATTAAGTTGTTTCTTGAGATGCAAACTTTACTGCATCCAGGAGATGGGAACATAGCATGGGAGAAGAAAGGAGAAAATGTAGTGCGTATTATTTTGAATGCTTAGAAATGTGTTTGCTGGGGAGGGTAAAGGTTATGACAATGGGGCGAAAGAAAAGACATTCCTAAGAAGATTAACAGAAGCGCGATGTAAAAAGCCATGTGGAAATTCTATGGTGGTGGGCAGAGAAGACTTTTCATCTGGTGTTCTAGCCAGAGCAGTTCAAATTTGTGTCTGAAAGCCAGTGCCTTTTGCTTGACATGGTTAATTAAGCCATTTTTCTTTACCGATGAGAATGCATTGTATAGTAGTAGCAAGCAGGAGAATACATGGTCACCCATGCGAAAAGTAAAAGATTAAAGACACAAGATGAGACAAATAAAAAGACTGCTGAGGTTTGAAAATCCCATGGAGAAGTGTACATTTCCTCAAGTTTGTGTTACTGCAGGGAATTGTTTAAAGCCCTCTTGGTTTGTTTTAGAGACAAGAGAACAGTTAGAGATGTATTTATTTGAAGTTTTGTTGGTTTCTTGTTCAGACAAGTGGACATTTGAAGATCTATTGGATTATTGTACAATGAGAACATATTTGTTTACACTAGAACATTATTTATGTATTATTATTGTAATACCCCCACACATGCAAGTTTGTAGTTTTTTTTTTTTTTTTTTTTTTTTTTAATTTTAGGAAATTAGGTGAATATGCAAAGCAAGAAGATGTTTGCATTTAACAACTTGAGGATATCTACACAGTTCAGTACAACTTCTCCTTTTTCTAGAGTATATTTGCCTCCTTAAAAAGCCTGCCTTATTTAGGAATTTAATTGGTCTGTTTTATGCAGCTTATTGCTTGCTTTTACATCTTTTTCCCTTGTCACACTGCCGAGATGACCGGGAAATGCCCCTGTAGCAAAATGTTGGTAGTCCTGCCTTTCCATGCCACTAAGATGATAAACCACACAGCTGCTTATTACCCCACAGAGGCTGGGATCTAAATAACGGTGCTTCAGTGCATCAGTTAGAACTACAAAGAAAACTGGTAAATAGACATGAACAACTAAGCAGGGATATGTAGTGCAGTAGACTGATAGCTGAACTGCAGGTAGACCAATGAAAAGGACAGAAGACGTCCTAGAGAAGCAGGTTGAATATCCAAGAGTGTGTAAAAAGGGGAGTGTAGCACTCTCTCACAGTATTGTACAGAGCTAGTGGTAACATTATTGAAAGGAACAGTGGATAGTGCAAACCATCAGCTGTGGCAGCTGTACGCACCTAAGGAAAAACTTGTAAAATTTGTGAAAGACCTTTTTAGTAAGTACCCAGCAAGCTGGATGCCTTAGTTATTCATTAAAAGGAGTAGATAGAGGTATACAGGAAAGCAAGATAAGGGTTAGGAAAGCAGAGAAATACAGTAGCAACACTGTAAAATAATGCGGGGTGCATGGACTTGGAAGGTAAGGTTATATTTTTGTGGGGAAAAGCCACGTATTTTATATGAGGAAAAGGAAAGGGGAAAGAGGAGAGATATTTAAAAGGCACAAGGAGGCAGGCTGGGAGTAGGATTGGGATGGTAGACACTGAGCTTACAGAAGGCCACAGATGAACAAGACCAGGTATGGCCATATGAAGGGGGAGATATGGGGTATTGACCATAAGCAGACATACAGATAGGTTGTGGATGGGATGGAGTAATGGCAGACAGCTAGGTACTGAATGTTCCAGATGAACTTTATTGGAATCCAGTAGATTGTGGTCATTTGTACAGGTGACTGTTGATTTGAATTGCACTGACCTCTGGTGGCCTGGTTTTGTTGATGTTTTGATACCTGTTGCAGGAGGGGCTGGTGCATGTTAAGTGCTGTTGGCCCTAACTAGTTAACTGGGGTGGGTTGATAGCCCATCAAACGTAGTGAGGCACTCTCACCTTGCTCATCAGCCTCAGCCTTGGACAGGACAACATCAGATAGCGGCAGATGTGCCTGTGGCTCTGGTGGACCATAATGACCTGTAGAATTTAGACTGAATGGGAAGCATTTCATTAATGATAAGGACCCAGAGGTGGTATGCCACTTGTATTAGTGGAGATAACTTGGAATGCAACCAATCCTGCGGTGCCAGCTGTCTCTGCTTTGTCATGTAAGAGCCAAAATCATTATGTTTCCCTTCTGTCCATGATAGAAGAAAAAATGGCTGCACAAAGCATCACGTAATACATTCAGGTGTGACCTACAGTAAGGTGTCAGTGCAGATTCGGTTGCATATATGCAAACTAGTAGAAGCCTTAAATGTTTCCCACAACCCAAGACAAAAACTACACTATGTCCATGTGCAAAGAAGCAATAACCGGTCCTTGTGCTTGTGTCTAGATGAGCAGTCTACACTGCCAGTTATGTATACTGTATGGCAGACAGCTACACTGATATGATAGGTGCAGTGAAGCAGAAACAACAGCACTAGTAATTAAGTGCAGTAATGGAGAAGCAGTTGCAGTAACGTGGTTTGGTTAAGTGAAGCAGATGCAACTACAACATGATAGTTTGGCCACAGAATCACAGGTGCACAGCCATTTGTCCTATATAAAAAAAAAAAAAAGTTGCCCTGCTTCAACATGCCATATTATGTACTAGGTGACACCAGTGTGTAGCCAGGTGTGTGACTGCAATGATGTACCCGTTCCTATTTACCTTTATAGTGTTTTTACTATGCTGTTGCTACTTCCAAGTGCCCACAGATAACTACCCAGTACGGTGTTCTCTTCTCTTGTAGGTATAGTATATCCTCTAAAGCTGTTGGATGGAAGAGTCTGTACAAGACAGTTCTGCACAGAACTGTCTTTTTTTTCCAGCCTCTTTTTTTCACACATGACATAGGCAATCTTGCATGTATACAAATGAAAAACAAACAGCATGACACCACTTTAGTTGCAAACAGTATACATCACAGACACCATTGAAACAACTGTAGTTGCAGACATTTTACATCACTTGTAATCTAGCCAGTCATTGTCAGTTAAGCATTATATGGCTCATTCAAATTTCCTGCTCTGCATATATTGTTCCCATAGTTCCCATTTTCTCTTGTGCAGTTTGCTCCCTCCCTTTTCTTAAGATCCCAGTTCCAGTTGTTTTATCTCTATTACTATATTCACTACTTCTAGTAAACTTGGTCTAGACTTTGATTTCCATTTTCTAGTAATTGCTTTTTTTGGCAGCCACCATAATTATACTCGGCAAGGCTTTACTATGTCTAGGCAATTCCGATTCTGTATCATAACTCAAAAAAATAATCTCCCAAGTCAGTCCAATCTGCTTGCCCAGCATCTCTGACAGAGTGGCCTGCAGGGAATCCCAAAAGTCTACCAGCTCATCACACTCCCAAAAAATGTGTTCCCAGCCACCTCTTTCTTGCCTGTCACTTCCAACACTTGCTATCCACCTGAGGAAAAATGACTACTTAGGGTATAAAAATACCTTTGTAAACACTTCCAGGTAAAGATCCTAAATTTTCTAGACTTTGTTGCAGATTTAGGAGAGATACATATATGCTCCCATTGTCTCTTTGTGAATTGCTTATCCAGTCTCTCTTCCCAAACCTTTCTTAGCTCCTCTGATTCTTATAATCATCATGCAGTATTTTATATGCTTTACTAATTATTCCTTTTTTTAATGGCAGCTTCTGTTCTAGATTCTATTAAAAACTCAACCAGTGCTGGTCTTTCGTTCAGGAGTCCCTTATTTCTTTCTCTTTGCTTATACTCTGATATCAATCCTTGATAGGGAAGGCAGTCTCTAACCTGCAGTCCAAATAAATTCTTGGCCTCTTCCCATTCTGTTACCTTTCCCTTTCTAGTTATTTGCTCCCAATACCTTGGTTCCTTTTAGCAAAATCAGATGTGAGCACACCAACACAGCTAAATAAAAATGTTCAAATCCAAGATATTGTCATCCAAAAATTTTTATTGTAAAAGGATAAGCACTTTTGTGGGACTACTGCTTCTTCAAATCCAAATAAACTTTAAAACAAAGTTGAACAATTTATACAAATTAAAATCACATGGTTCCTGTAACCAACTAATCAGGCTAATGTCTCTTAATCAATGCTGGTTTAAGGGGAACTATAATCCATTTTATCTCCAAATTTTCCAAGTAATTAACATCCCCCCTCTTCTCTTATTGACTTTAGCCTGTTGTAAAACTCTAAAATAAAAAAATATTATGCCCTGTTGTGTTGGTATGTGTTGCTAATGCATTAGTGTAAACATGATTCCTTATATTACCAAGGCGTTCTAAAATGTGTTCCTTAAAGTGACGTATGGTTTTCCTACATAAAATCAATTGCATTGTGCACAGGTTGCCAAGTATACTGAAGTATTACTATTGCAGGTTGCGAATAACCTAGGTGCAGACCTTCTTCCAGTATTAGGATGAATGAAGGCTTTGTCTTTAACAATAAAAGAACATGCCTTACACTTCCAACATGGGAAAGTTCCTGTTCTGTGCATGGATTCAGCACTAGTATTTCTTGGACCATAGCAGAGCAACCTTTTTAAATTCATATTGCTTCTAAAAATAAAACTAGGGTCCTGTCCAACCATATTTCTGACCTCATCATCGGCTAACAAAATGGGCCAATTCTTTCTAATAATATCACAAACCTGATATATATTACTAGAATAGGTAAAAACCATTCTAGATTTCTTAATTATTGACGTAGAGTTCTCTGTGTCTACCTGAAAAGTATGGGGCCCCTCTATTACCCCTGTAAGCACCAATTTCTTAGTGAACATTGCCTATTAGGGTTTCCGGGTAACCCCTATTCGAAAGATCTTGCCATACAATATCAATCGACTCACACATCTCCCTGTCATCTGTGTTGAGATGAGATAGCCCTAGGGATTGTCCTTTAACTATATTTGAAAAAATATGTGGTGGATGCATGCTGGATTTATGCAATACATTATTCTTCCAACATGTTTTCTTATACAGTTTTGTATCTAGCCCACCTTGGCTAGTCTTATATGGACTGCATCAGTAATGATGTAACGAGTTATGTGGGTAATTTTGCATGGTCAGTCGATGTTGTTCTCCCCCACAACTTCCCATTGCAGTAGCCCACTTCATGAACCCACAGTGTCAAGCAATCAGTTACTCAGTGGGAAAGGTTTTATTCAACAACAGTTGCATCCCTTTCTGTGACCCCTCTCTCTACCACTATTGAGCAATAGCTCCTCTCTACCTAGTAGTGTAGACTACCTTTTGTTTGCGTGTACCTGGGCACCAGTGTGTTACCCTCACTACCCTCCTTTGTGTGACATGTGTATGACAAGATGTGTAATGCACAGATGAAGTATGATGTGTTCTATTGTTCTGTGCTTTTAAATGAAGATTTACATATGTAATTGAGATGTTCTTATTGGCTGTTTTTATTTTAAATATGTGCAAACTAGATTGTTTGTCTGATGAACCAGGTCTTTAGGCTGCGAAAGTGCTCAACATTAAATGAAAGTATTTGTATCTTACTACTGGCTGTGGTTTGGTTCATACTTTTCATTTTTATTTGTATAATGCACAATGCAACTCAAACTTAGTGCAGCCATCATATAAACACTGCATTCCTCTTTTTTTTTTTTTCTGTGTGATACCACACTGCCACTGCTAATTTGTACATATCGAGGACATTAGAGATGGACTAGAAATTTACATATGCTGCCACATGTTGTGCAGCATACCTTCTCCTGTAATAGATTGCATGGTAGCTGCAGGTTTATTCTTCAGTTATCCTGGGTAGCTCTTCCTTGATAGACACTCTTAAGGATGCCACTGGGTGGCATGGGTGAAAACAAGTACAGTAGTGTCATTCCAAAGAAGGCTGATGTTCGTTAAAAACCTCTCTGTGATTGGGCTGTCTGGGCAGAGAATCTGTCAGCCGCTATGGTCTCTGTTGCAGCCTTGAAGACGTCAGCATCCAGGAACCCTGCTGCGTATCCTCTGGACTTATTCTCATGCAGTGAAGTGGTTTGGAAAGAATTTCTTTGCATCTGCCCCATTATCTTTGTGTGTGCTAAATATTGCTGTGCATATAGTGTATTTCAAAGAAGTCTTCGCAATAGAGAGATTTATATATGGGCCTGTTAAAGGTAAGCTGTTAACCCAGGTTTCATCTTCCCTAAATGTGATAAATCTTTTGCTCCATATAATGTAATAAAAATAGCAGGAGCAGCTGCTGTAGGTTCTGATATCGCAGTACGTGGGAGGTCATTGCTCTTTCTGGCTGACCTTGCTGAGGACATGAAGGTAATATTTTTAGGCATCCATATTATGGTATTGTCCCATTTGGAAAGGAAGTACAACTGCACATGGTAGATATGAGTCTGTAGGACAAAATGATGACAGACATGGCCATGAAGTTCCACCATATACCATATTACTTTGCTGACTGCAGAGGAGCCAGCACTGGATATGGTTCCAAAGCACCACAGAGCAGACACTGCAGCGGGAGGTTCTGGGGAAGAAGCAGTTCCCCAAAGCTAATTTCCAACAGTGTCTTGGTCACAGGGTGAGTGTCTAAAGAAGTTACCCAAATGCCCCACTGTGGAGACTGTTAACGGTTGTATTTCCCACCAGTTGTCTACATGGAGAATGATAACCAGGGACAAATGAGTGAGGGAAATAGTATCCAGAAGCTGTTAAATTTCCTTTTGTGCCCCACCTCCAAGCCCTGGCTACCATAACGGAGATCTACCATGTCAGAATTGAGTGACAAGCAAGATGATAAAACTGTCACAGAAGGTTGTCTCACCCATCCAGAAAGTATTTTATTTATTTTATTTTACATTTGTTAACTGGGGGTGTCTGTCTGAGCCGAAAAAGCCCCTTTTCAACAGAGGCCAGGGGAGAAAAGCTCCACATAGAAAAATGACAGAAACATTTAGATATTTATACATGATCAGTATACGCACAAATTACAATAGACCTGTTTTTACAGTTGTATGCAGCACATCAACCGTTACAGTGGAGAGAACAAACAAGAAAATCTTGATTTAGAAATAAAGGTAATTAATAGATTTGTGGTATACAGCTGAAATTTGGAACATAGGTAGAATGCATACATAGTACACAGGTACAGTACATACATTGTAGATAGCCAGTGTTGGTGAGTAAGAATGAAAACTAGTACTCTAGGTTTAGTATGTGTACCTTATCCACTTTCACTACCCTGGGGAGCAATCATAGCACTGCAAACTTTGCTTGAGATGTTGCCTAATGAGGTTTTTAAAGGAGGCTTTGGACGATGTGTTTTGTATGCTAGTGGGGAGAGAGTTCCATTTTTTAGCCACTGAACTACTATATAGTGCATCTCCAAAGCTATTGTAGCTGTTGGTGACTTCTAATAGTAGTTTGCTTGATGATCTAAGAGGCCTACTGGCTGAGTGATGTTGTACTAGGTTTTTGAGGGCAGAACACTTATTGGGGAGGTAATAGATAGAATGACAGAGGCAGAGCTGATTGTAGGTTAGGAGGTTGGGCAGTTCAAGCCAGTGGAGCTGTGTCAAAGCAGTACAGTGATGAGTTCTATTGAGGTATTCATTTCTGAAAATGTGTTTTCTTTGGTAAAAAAAATATATATGTATTTCTTATATACAGTGGATATAAAAAAGCTTAAACACCCCAGTTAAAATGCCAGGTTTATGTGATATAAAAAAATGAGACCACAATAAATCATTTCAAAACTTTTCCCACATTTAATGTGACCTGTAACCTGTACAATTCTATTGAAAAACAAACAAATATGTTAGGGGAAAAAATATTAAAAAATAAAAAACGTACAATAAGCTGGTTGCATAAGTGTGCACACCCTTAAACTAATATTTTGTTGAAGCAAGTTTTGAATTAATTGCAGCATTCAGTCTTCTTGGGTAGGAGTCTTATAAGCATGGCACATCTTGACTTGGCAATATTTGCCCACTCTTCCTTGCAAAAGCGCTCCAAATCTGTCAGATTGCTAGGGCATCTCCTGTGCACAACCCTCTTCAGGTCACCCCACAGATTTTCTATTGGATTTAGGTCTGGTGTCTGGCTGGGCCATTCCAAATATTTAATTTTCTTCTGGTGAAGCCATTCTTTTGTTGATTTGGATGTATGTTTGGGTGTCATTGTTGTGTTGAAAGGTGAAATTTATCTTCATTTTCAGCTTTCTAGCAGATGCCTAAAGGTTTTGGGCCAAAAGTGACTGGTATTTGGAACTGTTCATAATTCCCTCCACCTTGACTAAAGCCCCAGTTCCAGCTGAAGAAAAGCAACCCCAAAGTATGATACTGCCACTACCGTGTTTCACCGTGTGGATGATGTGCTTTTAGTGATGCAAAGTGTTTTTGTGCCAAACGTAACTTTTGGAATTGTGGCCAAAAAGTTCAACCTTGGTGTCATCAGACCACAACACATTTTCACACATGGTTTTGAGGAGACTTGGTGTATTGTTTTGCAAATTTTAGCCTGGCCTGGATATTTTTCTGTGTAAGAAAAGGCTTTCATCTTGCAACCCTACCTCATAGCCCAGACATATGGAGAATTCTGGAGATTGTTGTCACATGTAGTACACAACCAGTACCTGCTAGAAATTCCTGCAGCTCCTTCAGTGTTGCTGTAGGTCTGTTGGCAGCCTCCCTGACCAGTTTTTGTCTTGTCTTTTTATCAATTTTGGAGGGACGTCCAGTTCTTTGCAACGGCACTGTTGTCCCATATTTTCTCAACTTTTTGATGACTGTCTTCACTGTGTTCCATGGTATATCCAATGCTGTGGAATTTTTTTTGTACCCTTCTCCTGACTAATACCTTTCAACAATGAGATTCCTTTGATGCTTTGTACTCTGCCTGTGAACCATGGCTTTTGCTGTAGCAGGCAACTGAGTAAATGTCAGGAAATCCTACTAGGACAGTTGAACTTTATTTAGGGTTAATCAGAGTTTCTTTAATTGATACAAGGTATGTACCAAAGAAGAGTTAATGCTGTAATTAAATCAAAAGGTGCTTCAACAACGTATTAGTTTAAGGATGTGCACGCTTATGCAACCAGCTTATTGTACACTTTTTTATTTTTCCCCTAACAGATTTGTTTGTTTTTCAGTTGAATTGTACAGGTTATAGGTCACATCAAAGGTGGGGAAAGTTTTGTAATGATTTATTGTGGTCTCTTTTTTTTATATCACAAAAACCTGGCATTTTAGCAGAGGTGTGTACACTTTTTTACATCCACTATATCACACAGACACACACACACACACACACACACACACACACACACACACACACACACACACACACACACACACACACACACACCTAGTCCCAAGGCCAATACTGGACCTCAGTAGACTAAATTCTTTTGTCCTAAAAGCCCTTCATTCTTATGGTGTAGTTTGTCCTTTTGTGTTTTCTTATATGGAAACATGTGCTCTTTGTACCCCCAAGACTCCTACGCCCATAGAGATATTGCTGAGGAGTACAAGTGCTTATATTTCTAGGTCAGTATTGTCACTGCCAATTTGACTGTAGACTTCAGTCGCGCTGCTACCTCCCCCACATGGGTTTTCACCAGTTGTAGGTCGGTCATCGCAGGTTTTCAGTCAGTGCAGGGAACCAATATCATCTCCTTCTGCTTAGATTATTTTATTCCTTGGAGATCATAATGAGCTTTGCAAAATCCAACTTTATTCTAACCCTAGATAACATCTTTTTAAAAAGTGTCTTGCCCTGGGATAGGTTATTTTCCTTGCAAAGTACATTTACTATAATTCATTCATTCATCTTGATGTGTATCTGCAGACCTTTGTCTGAAAATACTTGGACTTGAGGCAGCAATTGTTATGGTTCCTATGAGCATTTCTCCCCGGGCCTCCGCTGAAAACTGGTTTTGTTCCACGTCGGACTTTCCTGGTTAACAAATGTTAAATAAAGCAAATAAAAATAAATAAATAAAAATGTCAGACCATGCATGGAGTTCGACAGTTGACTGTGTAGGTCCTTTGCACCTAAAAATGTTGACCATCTATCCTTTCAGTTCACTCTGTCCTCTGCTTAGGTGAATAGATACTACTCATTTAATAGTAGACCATTCCTTTAAATTGTTGACTCATCGGACATCAGTGAACACATGCATGTCTTCTTTAGGGTATGTGTGAGGGGGATGGTGGGTGCGCATGGGGTGACACTATAACAGCTAGATGATTCAGGTTCCTGTTTGCCACGAGTTACATTTCTACTTAAATGTGTTGTAGATTAGGATGGATGTTCATCGTGCATACAGCTGCAGTCATAACAGATGGGGTTATCCTGCCGTCAGGCGGGTCCTCGGTCGGCCGAATTCCAAAGTCTAGGTCCGGCGTCGGTTGTCGTCGCTTCTTCCCTGACGTCAGTGTGGCAGGGATATAAAATAGCCAGCCGACGCCATCATCTTCAGTCTTTCTTGCTGCATGGTGCCCGAAGCAGAAGCAGTTCGCAAGTGCCGGTCGGCCAGCTCCTGAGATTTACGAAAATATTTCAGCCGAAGTCTTCTTGAAAGCTAAGCACCCCGTTGGGGAAACTTTTCTTGCCTCAGACCGATGTCAGACAAAGTTAATAGTTGCATTTCATGTGGGAAGCAAATACCGCATAAGGATTTCCACTCTTTCTGTATTCCTTGCTTAGGCCCAGACCACGACGTCTCGGCCTGCCGTTTTTGTGCTAGATTCAACAAACGCACTATTAAGCGTCGGGCGGAGTTCGCCCATCACTATTTTGGTAAAAAAATTTAATTACATTATGTCGTCGGATACTCGGACTCCAGTTTTGGGTAAAAGACGCAAGGATAAGGACCGACATACTAGGTCCGCGACTTCTACTGACACCACGCTAAGGCCGACTACCGGTTCTCAGCGAGGCGCCTACGCAGCCCCTGACTACCGATGACACTTCATTACCGGTGTCTTCTGTGCCCGAGGTCGCAGGCTCCTCGGCCCCCACTCCGACTACAGATACCGACACCACTTTTGGCGGGGAAACCCAGAGTTTAGACAGGCCTGCCATTTCTCAAGGTGTCTTCAGGCCTTCCTCCTTCTCCATTAAGGCTTTCACAAAATCTAAAGCAGCCATGAAAACTAAAAAACAAGGACCACAGACCCCCTCTCAAGGCCCCATGCCCAAAAAAACAGATGCTCAAAATGGCTGAGGATTTGATTACTCTTATCAGGGGTTCTCAACCCCCCTCTGACAAAAGGCCCAGATTAGAGGAAGACTACCCTTCCTCAGATCAAGCCTCTATTACCTCTGAACATTCTGAGGAACAGGAATATACATATTCTCCTTTTGAAGACTCTGATGCAGAGGAGTCTATTCCGTCGGTCTCCCCCCCTGAGGATTACTCTTTTGGGGAAACCCTACATACTTAGAGAGAACACTTTCACTGGGAAGGCCAAGATTACTCAGATTCCAAGAAAAGACTCAGGGATTTTCTCTTGCTCCCCCAGCATAGGCCTCTGGCTATCCCTCCTGTCTTAGATATATTAGATGATGTGTACACAGAAGCCAGCCTCAACCCAGATTCTTTACCTCCGGCTCCTGTTAAACCTGACTGGTATTACCGGGTTCCAGATTCACACCAGTTCCTATACAAAAGCCATACTGCTGACCCAGAAACTATTTCACAGGGTCCCAAGGGAATTAAGGCCTCTACTGCTAAAAACCCATTACCTTCAGAGAGAGATTCCAGAGCTTTAGAAAGGTGGGGGGAAAAGGTGTATACCTCGGCCACTTTAACTATGAGGGCATTAAACTGTCAGTTCCATATGTTAAAGTATCAACAGTTTTTATCATCTGAGTTGAAAAGCAAAATGACACAACCTGAGCAACCAGATTTAAAAGAGTTGCAGGATTTGTTGCATAGTGCAGAGCAAGTGAGTAAACATACCTTACAATGTGGTTTTGATGCTTTAGAGGCCTCATGTAGAGCTGCTGTTACAGGGTCTGTCATACGTAGACATGCTTGGCTCAAAGAACAAGCCTTACCAGATCATGTCAAAGCTAAATTACTGGATGCACCTCTTCAAAAAGATGTATTGTTTGGTGTTAAAGCTGAGGAGGTACTAAAGTAAATGCAGGAAAAGGCGAGATCAATGCAAACAGTGAAAGATTTCCTGCAGGTACAACCTCCACGTTTCAGCAGAAACTGGCCTTCAAAAAATTGGTCCTTTCCAGCCACGGACAGACCTCAAAGAGGCAGATACAGGCGCCCGAGAGGTAGAGGGCAATCTCAAGGATCATTCAGAGCCAGGCAATGGCAAGCACCAATCCCAAGAGGTGGAGAAGATAGATCACAGTCATTCAGAAAGCAGACACAATGACTTTCCCCTTTACCTGCCAAGCAAAGCTTTAATGGCAGCACCTTTAGGCGGAAAACTGGCATTATTCTCAAAAAATTGGCATATTGTCACAAAAGACAAATGGATCCTGGACATTATAGACAGAGACTACAGATTTCACTTTCACACCCTT
Organism: Protopterus annectens; assembly: GCF_019279795.1. Taxonomy (NCBI): domain Eukaryota; kingdom Metazoa; phylum Chordata; order Ceratodontiformes; family Protopteridae; genus Protopterus; species Protopterus annectens. Next base: position 525,840,803 of record NC_056732.1, read on the forward strand.
CCAAAAATGAGAGGCATGCCAAACCTGCCACAAAATCAAAGGGCAGAGGCACAAAAACAAATTTCAGCTCTCATGGACATGAAAGCTATTCAAGAGGTGCCTGCAAAAGAACAAGGTCAAGGATTTTATTCCAGACTATTCCTGGTACCAAGGAAGGACAAAGATTGGAGACCTATTTTAGATCTATCCATCCTAAACACATATTTACAGGTACCAAAATTCAAGATGCTCACATTACAGCAACTTCTTCCCATGCTGGGCAAGGAGTCTTGGCTGGTAACATTGGACCTCAAGGAGGCATACCTGCATGTCCCTATCAGACAAGATTGCAGAAGATACCTCAGATTTCTTGCAGGTTCAACCCACTATCAATTCTCTGCATTGCCCTTTGGCTTATCTACTGTGCCCAGAGTGTTTACGAAATGCCTGGCATCAGTAATTGCCTTCTGCAGACTTCAAGGAATACAAATATACCCATATCTGGACGACTGCCTGATCCAAGCGGACAGCAAGGACATGCTTCTGAAACACCCGGCGTTTGTAATAAGACTGTTGAACTTTCTGGGATGCACAGTCAACAAAAAGAAATCAAAACTAATACCTTCTCAAACAATAATTTTCCTGGGTGCCAGCTTGAATACAAACACCCAGATGGCCTACCTCACGCCAGACAAACAAGGGCAACTATTTCAATACTTCAGCAAAATGGCAACCTTCACCAGGCTAACTGCAAGGAAAGTCCTGCACGCTCTGGGATTCATGGCATCTTGCATTCTGCTGATCCCATGTGCAAAGCTGCATATGAGGAAACATCAATGGTACCTAAAAAACTTATGGTCTCAACACAGCCACAGTTTGGAAACAATTATACCACTCATTCCATGTCTTCAAAAGGAATTTCTGTGGTGGGCTCAAGCATGCCAAAGAAACAAAGGTCTCCCTTTCTGCATACCCCAAGCAAATCAAATCATCACAACAGACGCCTCGGACTACGCCTGGGGGGCACACATGAAAGATCAGTGCATTCAGGGAAAATGGTCCCAAAAAGAGAAACACCTACACATCAACCAAAAGGAAATGCTAGCAGTGCAAAATGCTATTATGGCCTTCAAAGATCTACTGCATCCAGGCCAGCTATTGATAAGGACAGACAACACCACAGTGATGTGGTACATAAACAAACAGGGGGGAACTCATTCATACCCCCTGTGCAGACTAGCCATGACCCTTTGGAACACAGCTCTGGAATTGCAAATCCAACTTCAGGCACAATTCCTGCCAGGGAAGGAAAACACACTGGCAGACAGCCTAAGCGAAATATGACACATCCACACGAATGGAAGTTACATCCTCAAGTTTTCGCAAAGATAACTCAGGCATGGGGACAGCCAGACATAGATCTCTTTGCTACCCACAGAAATTACCAACTGAAAATATTTTGCTCAAGGACCTATCATCCGCAGGCCTGGAAAGTGGACTCACTTTCCTTCAATTGGACAACATTGACAGTCTATGCCTTTCCGCTTCTCCCTCTGCTGCCCAAAGTTTTACTAAAAGCCAGAGCAGAGAGGCCGAAAATGATTCTCATTGCTCCAGACTGGCCAAGACAACACTGGTATCCACTCCTGAAGAGCCTGACGCATTCCCCACCATGGATCCTACCTCTAGTGCCTCTTCTGTTGTCCCAGCACAACTTCAAAACTATTCACAGCCAGCTCAAAACCCTAAATCTAGCCGCATGGAGAATCCCTTGATTTCACAACAGACCCTCCTCTCCAAGAAGGTGCAGGATGTCATCTTGGAGGCCAGAAGACCTTCTACTAGAAAAGCCTACTCCGCCAAATGGAAGTGGTTTTGTGCCTGGAATCAGAAAAAGGGCCAGAATCCCTGGGTAATAAACATACCTCAAATATTACAGTACCTAGCTGAGATGTTAAACAGTGGACTTTCCTTCTCCTCCATCAAAATCCATGCTTCAGCCATTTCTGCACAATACAACACATAACCTCCTCATCCTCTCTTAAGACAGTTCCTCAGAGGGGCTAAGAATATAAAACCCCCAAGGAAACCACCAGTCCCTGCATGGGACCTCAACTTCATATTGGAAAAACTGACCCTTCCTCCATTTGAGCCAGCTGCTTCAACAGAACTACAATATTTGTCATGGAAAACAGCCTTCCTTCTGGCTATCACCTCAGCACGCAGGGTTTTGGAACTACAGGCCCTCATGGCTGTGCAACCTTTCATAATTTTCCATCAGGACAGAGTTTCTTTACGAACCAACCCTACCTTTATGCCAAAGGTAGTATCCAGTGTAGCCTTGAATCAGACTATCCACTTACCTACCTTTTACCCTAACCCACAAAACAAAGGGGAAAGACTACTGCATTCCTTGGACATTCACAGACAACTACGTTATTATTTGGATAGGACAAAGCCATTCAGGAAATCCAAGCAACTCTTTGTGTCCTATGCTACAGGTGCTCAAGGAAAGGCTATCTCCAAACAGACAATCTCAAAATGGATAGCCCACTGCATACGCTTTTGTTACTCATTTCATGGAAAAGCTGCGCCATCTAGCATCAGATCCCATTCCACAAGGGCCACAGCTACCTCTGCAGCTTTCCTCAGGGGGGGTTCCTACCAAGGACATTTTGGAAGCAGCCACTTGGAGTTCAGTGCACACTTTCTCCAAACACTATCACCTTCCACTTTACTCAAAATCTAGAGCGGGATTTGCCACAGCTGTCTTGCAGGGCATCCTTGCTTCTCCTAGTTCCACTTAGTGCCTGCCACCCCTACTTAGCTTTGGGATTCTACCCATCTGTTATGACTGCAGCTGTATGCACGATGAACATAGTACAGTTTTGTACCTACCACAAATGTAGATGTTCGAGTGCTCATACAGCTGCAGTCCAGGTTTCCCCCCCTCCATCCCCTCTTAGGGCAGGCCTTATGACAAACACCTTCTCATACAACCTATTTGGGGTATTCTTTTATGGTGTATTTGCTTGCAACTACTGTTTTTTGATTATTCTATATTGCATGATTACATAAGTTTATGTTTTGCCTTCCTTCTGGGGGCATCTGACATCTGGGGCAAGAAAAACTGAAGAAGATGGCGTCGGCTGGCTCTTTTATACCCCTGCCACACTGACGTCAGGGAAGAAGCGACGACAACTGACGCCGGACCTAGACTTTGGAATTCGGCCGACCGAGGACCCACCTGACAGCAGGATAACCCCATCTGTTATGACTGCAGCTGTATGAGCACTCGAACATCTACATTTATGGTAGGTACAAAACTGTACTTTCTTACTCTGAGGTCCTTTCAAGACTCCCTTTGTCAGGTGGCTACTGCAGTATAGTCAGACAACATGGCATTTGCGTGGTATATATTGGCCATCAAGTAGGAAAATGTCAGGAGCCCATGTAGGTCTATCTTATGCCAACATTTCTGTTGTTTCATGCTTGTCAGTTGCATTCCTTTGAAGGATACTTCCCAAGTTGGTAGTCTCAGCTGCTGTTAACTCATGCTCCATAAATGGTCTGTGAGACACAAAGTAGTCAGGAAGATTTTCCATCTTTGGGAAACCATAGTGTGACCTCTTAGTATCCCCAACCAACAGCAGTTGTAACAACTGTTTTTCCCTGATCCTTGCCTCAGACTTGTTGAAATCCTAAAGTCACAACAGCTGGGTAGCAAGGATAACTGCATCCAACCTTTGGCCCTGTTATGCCAAACAATTTCGTGGTGGGCTCAAAGAGCAGCCTGCTGTTGGGCTCCATCCTCCATATTGTAGTCAAAATGGCATCTGATACTTCCAGATTACTTTGGGGGCCTGTTACAGGTTCCATTCTCTTGAGTTTTGGAATGAAAAGAATTTCAGTCATTATAGCAGTCTCCAGGAGTTGCTTGGCTTCTTTCTTTGGAGCACTATGCGCTTCCATTCTGACAGTGTAGCAGTAGTTGGTTTATGGCCACCTCTCCTCCAAGGAAGCTGTGTGGACCCTGAGTCATGACTGTAGTCTGTGAGCAGTTCACATCCCTAAAGTGAACAGTTGCTTAACAGGTCATCTTGGCAGGAATTTCTTTTCCACTGACAAATGGTCAGTCTCAAGCAAGATAACAGAATTGGCTTTCACTCATGACCATTGAGTTAGACATCTTTGCACCTTCAGTCAGTGTGAAATGCAAGTATTCTCCTTAAGCCCTTACCCATTTTTAATTTTATTTATGTATGTATTCATTTAATTGTTTATATATACAAGTATGTATTTGTGTATACGTTTACTGTGAAGGGTAGTGGACTGCTCTATTATAGACTCATTTCCATTCACTGCACCTCAGCCGATACCATACTGCAGGAATCTGAATGTTAGATGGCTGTTTTGTTGTGTTATCTGCCTTGGCAGAAATGTGGAAAACCACAGACTGGTTTGTCCTTTACCAAGCTTAGTATGCAGGTGTTCAGTGATGACAGTAAGAGCTGTGTTAACTCTCTAGGCTTCCTGGAGCAGTTGCTGGGTGTCTGTTATTACCTGCTGAAGTCTACTGCATTCCAGTTTGGAAGTAAAACCTAATTTATCTTACCCATCAAGTTTGATAGCTGCACTGAAAGATAGAGCCGTGTAACTTCAAGACACCTCTGAAGTAATGGCTGCCATTTTTTAAGTCACTGCTCAATGGTAAAACAATGCTTCCTGTTTAAAAGCTTCCCTCGTAAGGGGTACCTGTAAGCCATATTCTTACCTTGGGAAGCACCCAGAAAAAATATGTACCATAAAACAAATATTAGTTTTGTAAACATAAAAAAACACTACCCCGTCTCTCATTTTAAGTTTCCCCGCCTCCTCCATATTAACCCATTCTGTCATACAAAACTTCAGAGCAATCTCCTTCAGTGTTCTATTATGAAATGCCAAAAAAATAATACATGAAACACCGAGGGGTGAAAAAGATGAGGAGAGCAACATGCCATACTTGTGATACCTTACTGCATTTGTCATTTTCATAATAAACTTTCAAATCATTATGCATGGACAAATGATTTGAAAATAGTACGGGAATTTCCCCAATGTCTTCCCCAGATTATCTGTAATTGGTAATTACCATTCTGGGCCTCCTTGGAAGGTAGACTCCTCCTGATGGGATGAGTGGTCCACAAAGTAAAGATCCAAAGTCAGACTCTACATATTAACACTCTTCACTTGGAAAGTTGATAAAATAAAATGATTTATTAATATGCATTTTGTGAATAAGTTTGTAACTGTAATGTCTTGTATTGTTTAATGGATAGTGTATATGTATGAATTAAATAAAATACCTTTCTCAGTATCTGAATCATGGCTGGTAATGGTGTATTTTTGTTAAGATAGTTCTGAATGTCTTGAAACTGTTGATTAAAAAAACAGTCTTGGTACTTTTTTAATATTTTTTTAGTGGATATTTTTGTCATCAGCCTGCAGATTCAGTCAGACAGCACTGTGTCGTTCTTAGTACAGTATGTCTTTCCAGGAAACCAGCACATTAGATACAGCTGTTCTTTTCATTGAAGTATGAACCTCTGCCTAGATTAATTGCATTTTTATGTACAGCTTTAATTTCTTTTCATTTTTCCTGGATTTCACAGGTATAGAGAGAGTAGCTGGAAAAAATGAAAAGTCTCCGAAATTTAAGAAGATTACAACTACCAGCCTTAGAGCAACAATGCAAATAAATGTTAAATTCTCCTGTCTTTGAAACAATGTCTGCTAATGCCAGGTTATAAAGGACATTGGTATGATTTGGTTTCTCATATTAAGCAAAATAGATATGAAGACTGTGGATAACAATCTCAACATTTTTTTCTGAATACATTTCAAATGTGAACCGTACCATTCCTACAGGTAACAAACATATAAACCCACTTTCATCTCAGTTAACCAAGTCCTCCATAGACACGGTCGTCAACTTTTTCCTTTTGCATATTTACATTGAAACTTTATTCAGAAAAAACATTGGGAGGGGACAACTGAACCTAAATATTTACCCTGTCCTCTTTGCCCTTCTTCAATTGGTAGCTGATGAAGTTGCCTAACTCCTCAAACACAGATGAGTCTCTCTCTCTCTCTATCCACAAATGTAGTGCTCCAACAATTAAACATACCCTTTTATCCCTTTTCCTAAAGTCTGCATACCATCAGGACCACAGTACTTTACTTATTGGACTTAATACTGAGACAACTATAATTTCTTTGGAAATGGATAAAGGATTACATTAATAAGCTTGGCCTACTCAGCTTTTTTTTTGGGGGGTGGGGGTGGCTGCACAGTATATTTGCAGCTCTGTGTGATGTTACAGTTAACCTGTGTCCAGACATGAATTTGGAAGCTATCACAGCAGGCATTAGGAAATATCACAAGAGGTATTTTTGTAGAGTTAGAGAGCTTTTGAAGGAGTAAACCACCAACTAAGTTTCTAAACAACACACTGGCTTCAGCTGAGAAATCCTTAATTGGAGTTCTATCTCTGTAATGCAACACATCAAATTCTAAATGGAAACTGTTTCGACAGCCACAGTTACCTTTGATGTACCCTTAGGATTGGTGCTTGGCCCTGTACAGTAATCTGTTTTTTTAAATGATTTACCACAGGTAGTAAACCAAAGTAACCTAATCCTTTATGCTGATATCCTCTGTTATAGATTAGGCGCAAATGCCAAAATAGTAGAACAAACTACAGCTGCACTTCACTGTTCAATATAAATATTAAAAAAAAAAAAAAAAGCCTGGATTCCACCAAAACCGCTGCTGTATTGTTTTAGAGACAACAAAAGTGTTTGAGAAGTTTGATATCTGTATTGTTTGAGTTGTTTCCTATGTTTGAGAGTTTGATTCTCTCAACCTCTGTTTGCCAACTCTGTGAATCAGATCAATTCATTTAACCAGGCAGTACTCACAGACCGAGATTGGGAAAAAGGTCGTGTTGCTGTACACCAGTTGACAAAATATAAATATATAAAATTACGGTACTTGCGTATTATCGCAACCAGATTTTCAAGCTAAAAGTATTCGCTTGTGTTTTCCTTAAATAAACGGAATTAACGGTATTAAAACTAAATAACGTCTTTTCTATAAAAGTTTTAATTTATAGTACTATTTAAACTTGAAAACACAGAGAAAAGAACATTTTAAAATAGCTTGACCCATTTTTACCGCTATTTACGCATGTCAGTAAAGCATTTCTGTATGTGTTCCATTTCTCTTGCTATACAAAAGTTGTCAAAGCTCTAGTCAACAGATTATTGAAAAGGCATATAGTTATTAACCGTCCAAGTAGATTGCTGTAGTCATAGTTTTGTGAAAAATGCGATTGTGGGATTTACCTAAGACAGATAAGGATGCAATTCAGTTATTTCAACAGTATGGAATTATACACATTTTTAAGAAATGCAGTTCAGGACATGAAATGAAATTATACTATGGAAAACAAATATTTTGGAAATGCAACTCTGCTAAATGCTACCAGCATATAGGAGTTTGGGAAGGTAACTTTTTTGAAGGAAGTAGAATTTCTTTTATAACTGCTGTTCGTTTTATATACTGTTGGTGTAAGCAGTTAACTAGCATTAATTTCTGTCGTGAAGAATTGGATATGGCTGACAGTTATCGACTGGAGTAATTATTTAAGGGATGTATGTACCATGGAGTTGGAAAAACAAGAGAAGAAAATGATCGGAGGGCCAGGGCATATAGTGGAAATCGAAAGTTTATTTACTCGGCAGAAAAATAACAGCGGTCGTATCCTACCTCAACAGTGGATTTTCGGAGGGATCTGTAGGGAAATGAAAGAAACATTTGTAGTAAAAGTGCTTGATAGAACTGCCTCTACATTGTTTGACCAAATACAAAAAAACATCAAAGAAGGTAGCATTATATACTCAGACTCCTGGAAAGCATACCAAACAAAACAACTAGAAAAAGCTGGCTTCAGCCATGACAAAGTTAATCACAGCTACAATTTTGTTGACCCTGATACTGGAGTACATACACAACATATAGAAAGAATGTGGGGCTCAGTAAAGTGGAGAAACAAGAAACAGCGAGGAACTGCATGTCACCATCTACATTCCTATCTTGTTGAATATACGTGGCATGAAACACAACTATCACATTCAAAAGACTGCTTTGAAGAACTATTAAAAGCCATCGCTAACAACTTTCCTCCACAAAAAAAAAACAGAAAATCCATACCAACGAGTACCACACCAATTAACCAACCAACTACTTTTAAGCTCTCAACAGTAAAAAAACAAAACAACACCCAGTGAACAATCCACATCTTCTGAACTATCTACACTGACAACCAATATAACAACAACTGAAGAATCCACAATTAAACAGTAGAGCTCTAACAGCTATGAAAATTAATGACATTCGAATATACCGAATATACATTACAACCAAGAAAGAAGCAAAGCAGTACTCAGAAAATTGCATATGTACCATTTAATAAATACAGTTTAACCATTAAATACTTTTTCTCAATCACTTACCTTGTCTCCATTTTCTTCTTCTTTTTTTTTTTTTTTTAAGTAATCCAAGAACTGAATAAAGGAAAATACAGCTGAAAAATAAATCTCCACATGTGTAACACATCCAACGATAAATCCCAAACCAAAAGCTCCTTCGATTGCCCCAACGATAGCTCCAAAAGTCTTTTGCAACCAAACTAAGTTCCAATAATAGCTCCCAAAGTCCTTCGATAAGTCCAAATTAAAAAATACTATCGACTGTCCCAACGATAAATCCAAAAATCCTTTTTAACCAAACAAAGTTCAAACGATAGCTCCCAAAGTCCAAAAACACCGATTGTCCCAACAATATATCCAAAAAACCACAAACGAAGTTCCAACGATAGTTTCCCAACTTCTTCGATAGCTCCAAAATGAACACCACTTTCCAACGATACATCCAAAAGGAAAAGCACCTTGAATGATCCCCAAATCCTTTGATAACTCCATCCGATACGAACACCTTCCAATGACAGCCAAAATAGGTAAAATCCTTCGATAAGTTCTATGCGACCATCTCCTTCGGACGACAGCTCTGAAATGGAAAGCACCTTCAAAGTTTGCGTATAAATATACGTACCAACGTAGCGCTCAACGTTTTCAGCACATTACGCACCTATCCAAAATATTTACCCATAAAAACATAAAAAAAAACCCCACCAATATCCCAGCATACTTTTAAACACACTACCCTTCCCTAATACACTTTATTTTCTAAAATTTAAACTAAAGATGGAAAGTACACTACATCGCAAAATCTGGTTGCGATAATACGTAAGTACCAAAATTACTGACTTACTAACATATACAAAAACAGGATAAACTAGCTTACAAATATCTAGGACTTCATCCAGACTAGTTGCTGATATTTCCCCCTCATATTGAAATGCTAAATGATAAAAGAAACCAAGCTTACTACGGTCTCTAACCACTTAGCAAGGGAAGCTGGGAAAGCCCTGACCACAAGTGTACTGATTCCCCAATTTGAATACACCCTCCCTAGTAGCACTAAACTAAGAAGGGAAAAAAAAGTACAGTACAGAAAACAGTGAAGAAAATCTGTTTATTTGCTCTCAGGCTGATAATGAGCACCACTGCAAAACTTAGAGCTGTCTTCAACATCTCAGGGGAAACCATGTTTCTCTACTCTTCCACTTTGAAAATACTCTCCAACAAATATTACACATACTTGGCTATCTTTCTTGCTCGCAGAGATGCCATACAAACTCAGTGATGTAGACAGTGGGGCAATCGCACCAGAGACCTCAGTTCAAAAACAAGCCATAAGCAAGAAATGTTTCTATAAAATAGTTCCAGCCAGCTTGAATGTGCATAGCAATGTGCATAACAGGTAGCATAAGAAGTAACTCTAAATATACTCAATCAATAGAAAAAAAATCTTACTCAAACAGCAAGTCTACATGCTTAAGAGACCCAAGCTAAATCGTATAGAGACCTTCAATAGGAATATTTATTTTATTGGACATTGGGACTATCCAACTCTTACAGGCTTATTTACATTTCCAAAAACTCTCTTTCTCTCACATGTATATGCATGTGCAGAATATAAATATCTAAATCTGTGTGTTATATGTATACACGTGCCTAACATGAGCAGAAATGTTCACTTGTGCTTTGTAAGCTTTTATTTAGTTTCTCAAAATTATACATTACAGATGGTTTCATTTATGAATGGCAGCTGAACAGCAATTTCAGCTATCGTGTTTTGTAGATTATCTGAGACCGTTACTACAATTTCAGCTCACGCATGGCTGTTATGTTTTATTGTAGACTTAACTCAGAGTGTTACTTGCAACATTGTATTGCAGTTTGGTCTAGGTCCTGACTGAAAAGGGTCCTCTGACCAGTCCATCCCAGTAGTTAAGTTAGAAAGTAAAATAAATACAGGATGTTTTTTCAGGACGTAAAAAGAAGAATGAAGTGAGAGGCATGTTCACTATAGTTGGTCATCTTTGTGCTTTGTGTGGTAGGTTAGTGTAGAGTCATCATCATCAGCCCCCTTTTTCCCATTTTCTATATGGGATTGGGGAATCGTGTTAACCATCGCCATTTCTCTCGATTCAATGGCACACACCTGCCTTCTTCAACACTCAGGCCTGACTGTCACAGATGATCTTTCACACAATCCATCCACCTCTTTGCTGGATGTCCTTGTTTCCTCTTACCTTCTTCCTGTCTGTCCCAAATGTTCTTCACCAGCTTGTCTTGTGCTTTTCTGCATGTGTCCAAACCACTGTAAACTGTTTTGTTTGATCTTTTCTGCAATTGGAGCTACTTTGGCTTCTGCTGTTGTCCTCATTTCTTAGTCTGTCCCACAGAGTGCATCGTACCACCCTTCTCAGGCACTTCATTTCCATCACCTCTAGCTTATTCATCTGCTCTGCCTTTACTGCCCAGATTTCTGTATCATACAGTAGTACTGGTAGCACCACAGTCTTGTACACCTTACTTTTCAGCTTCTTTGGCATTCTTCTGTCATAGACTACACATGCCATGCTGTGCCAGTTGGGTGCAGGCCCGATGATTGTAGCTTTGACCTCTTCATTCAGACTTCCCTTCTTCTCAGCCACCCCTCCCAGATACTTGAAGCTGTTTACCTGTTCCACTGTCTTCCCTTTTGTCTCAATTCGGCCTCTTCTGATTTCCCCAGTTTTCTGCCATTGCCACTGTCTTCTCTGTGCTTATCTCGTATGCCTTCAGCTTTGCATTCCATTACACTTTGCTGGAGTTCTTGCTCAGAGTCTGCCTGTAATGCCACATCATCTGCATACAGCAACTTTGATCTGTCCCCTCCAACCTGTTTGCTAATGTAGTCCATCACCAGTATGAACAGCAGTGGGCTCAGAGCTGAACCGTGGTGTAAACCCACTCCCACTGGAAGCTCCTCTGTGAGAATGAACACTGTTTGTGCTTGAGTCATTGGGTCCTTGTACATAACCTGCACAAATTCTACCAGTGTTTCTGGGACTTCGAACCACTGCAGTACTGCCCAGATCAGCTTTCTTGGGACCTTGTCATACGCTTTTCCAAGTGTTGGAATGCTCAGTTGGACTCTTTCCTCCTCTCTAGCTTCTTCTCAACTATCTGTCTCACTGCAAAAAGTAGGGGCAGGGTTAGCCACTCGATGATGTAAAATATGGCTCTAGGTGATTCGGTCATGTTGACTAATATTGCCAGATGGGCATGGGTAGTTACTAATAAGTGGGTTGAGGCCCTGGCCTACTCCAACCTACACCAGGGACCCATGCTAATGGTGGGTTAGTAGAATATTAAACAAAAAAAAAAGCTAAATCATACTTTATTTTTGAAGCTTTCATTGGATGGTGGGAAATCAGTTACTTATGAGTAAACACAAAGACAGTGGAACACAGACGTGATATAATAATACCTTTTATTGGACCATCATAGGTTCTGCAATTACTTGACACCTCTTCCTGCCAGAGCCGTGCTTCAGTTCACTGAATAAGAGTGTAACCCAAGGCAGTCATATACCTGTTGCCACAGAGGCAGAGGACTTCATTGCTTTAGATTATTTTTCTTGTGAGATTAGATGTTGTGGAAGAGTTGATTCTGAAGTGCTAATGATAGCAGGGTTGTACTACAGAGATACTAGAATTCCCTTCCCACTGAAGATGGTGTGACATTCCACCCAAACGCTGACTAGTTTGGTACCATAAATTGAGATTCACAGGCAGTGCCTTGAATTAATGTTCCAATACAGGTGGCCTCTGGACACAGTGCATTGCCTACCCTCATCAAACAAAAATCACTGCCTTTTTCACTTGGTGCAACTGAACTGTATTAAAGTTACCAGGTCCTTCTACTTAAACATAATTTCTTACAGTGGTAAGGGCAGTTGCTATTTGCATGAGGTAGTGGCTGCCCTCTTCAGGCACCACACACACACACACACACACACACACACACACACACACTTCATCCTTTTAAAAGTGAGCAGAGCAGCAACTTCAGGATTTCCTTAATTTTTTTTAATATTCAATTCCTGAAGTTTGCCTCTGGTTTACCAGTGTGTTCCACTGTATGGAAGACTGTATTGACATGTAATGACATAACTATTGGGATTTTGCGGGGCTGTGAGTTCTCTAAATCTAGAGGTCAGATTCTTCTGTTGGTATACAGCTGTATTAAGATACTAACCAGTATGCTTCAGTGAAGTTATGAAACTTTCCATGGAGTACATAAGTGATTTATAGTGGTGGTGGAGAATCTGCTACAATATGTAATGATTTCCATGCCCTTTTGGTGATTGTCTAACACCTCTGGCAATAAATGCAACTGTGATGTGGGTAGTGGTTGCGATTGCCACTGTTAACCGTAATAGGGAAAACAAAAATGTGGCAGCGATCAGACTTGCTGTTTTTATTTTTCCTGATAGGATCAACTTGGCATCTCGGCAGCTACACGAAACGGTGATTTATACTTGCTATTTTTACTACTTTTGAAGAGATATTCCTTTAAAAATAGCAAGGAGATCATTGTCCTCATGTAGTTCCCATATTGCCAACAGTGGTATTTTTGTCAATAAAAAGATGTGGCACCCATTACATATTGCGGCATGATCTTTTCACACACATTTTTTTTTGCTCCAGGCTACCTCATGACCATTCCCCCTGCGATCATTAAATTGGACTATTTTTCTTGCAAGGACATCATCCATATGGTTCGTTCATCCCTTTTTGGATAAAAGTTAAGTGATGAGAGTGGTGCCATCATCTCTGGGAGATCAGGCTTTGACCCTGATATTTTTCTGTTCTGCATGAGTGTAGTTTCTAAAGATGAGTATGCAGTTATCTTAGTGATGGGTTGGAGCCTGCTTTCACCAGTAACATAGGCCTCATAAGGCCCTGTCACCTTTGTAACAAGAGCCTCTGAATGACCTGTAGACTCCATCATTGATTTTAGTATTGAGTGTGCATCCTGGGCATGCATACTAACTTTCCCTTCTGAGTGAAGTGAACGGGTACTGTCTCATAAGCTTGCTCCCCAGCGCCCAGTATGCCAGTTGAACCCAGGATGTGTGGGTCGTAGTTGGGGATTCATCCATCTGTGCCATGGAGCTGGCTGTTTGTCTTTTCTCAGTTAGGGGTCGCCACAGCAGAACTCTGGTCTGCTAATGATTGGCAGTGGATTTTTATGGTGCTGAGTTGCCAGCCCGACGCCCAACCTTCAAAGAAGGCACACCCATTCACGCTCTTACCGGCATGTCTTTAACGGTCACTCGACTGCGGGGAGAACATGCAGACACCACACAGAAGGCGCTCCAGCCAAGAATCGAACAGGAGAACCTCTTGCTGTGAGGCGACAACGCTAACCGCTGCACCACCACGGCCCCATGGAGCTGGCTGTTTCTCACTGTGATTTCCTCTTTACTTGACGAGAAATTCCGAAATATTATTTACATTTTACAGAATGCTAGAAGCTGATGCTGTACTGGACTTCAGCAATGCTTTTCCAAGATATTTTGAGTGCAGTTGGCAGGAGTATCTTTTCATTTCATATGATGAACGATTGGTTGTGGGAACAGAATGCTTGTGGATGATGTATAATAATTAGTACACAGCAACTGGTACTCTTTCTTCCTGTGTGACACTTTATGCAACAGGAACAGAAATAAGTGAAGAATTTTAATGTTACCCATTTTGTAAACACTGTTCATATGTATTGCATTGCCCTTAAACATAAGAATGCATATTATTCTGTATATAACTGTTGAAAGCATTTGATATATAATAAACTGCTGGGTTATTGCTCACAGTGAAGACATTTTTTTCTCTACAAGACACAATACCTGCACAAGCAGGCCAGGACTCCTAAATCACAGTGCAGCAGATCCGCACATATTGTTCCTTCGGTTTTGTATTGGAACACTACCCCACCAGATGCGCAGTAGCAAGGACTGCCCAAACTCCGCCCACCACCCTGCATATGACTGATTTTGCTAGTATTACTCTGAGTAAACATGTGAAGACCTTCGCCATTTGAATAAATATGCAAGACTTTCTAAGTAGTTGAGCCTGGGTAAGTGTGCGGTACGTAAATCCAAAGGGTAGAATGTTGCAGTGTATGTGCATATTAGCTGTTGGTGTTACCTACATAACAAAAACATTAAAAAAAAAAACGGAATTCAATATATTATAAAAAGTACGCTTTAACAATGATTCCACTGCTATTCTGTCACTGTTCACCGATATTATGCAATACTGTACATTGCAAACACTAAATGCCTCACGCTTCTGACCACAACCTGAATGCAACTCACACGAGGCATGAACCTAAGCAGCTGTGACATCTGGTAGAAAACTGCACTTTCATGCTGCTGCTGTAATGTGGCAAGCCCCCCCCCCCCCCACACACACACACAAAAGCAGTTACTGCTCAACAGTATATTAATGAAACATGGGGGGGTGCAGGGGGGCTTGCCCCCCCTGCTAAAGCAATTCATGCACAAAACATATAGTACATACTGAGGTTAACTCCATACTGAACAACTCCCTTGGAATGGCCCTATTTGAAGAACGCAAAAGCATATCTTTCAACTGTTTAGATTTTGGTAGAATGTCTAGATTTTTGCCTCATACTTTTGTTCTGTTTCTCATAAAGTTGTGGCTTTCTGGCAAATTATTCAGGGTTAGTGCCAGAAAGTAAGAGATGTTTCAGTTTCAGACTTCATACCCTTCAGAAAATTCATGGTGATGCAAAACTGTTAGTCAATTTTCTAAGTTGGTAAGAGCAATATTTAAAAGGTGTCCCTATTTTGTTGCCTTTGCCCCCCCCCCCCCCCCCATTATTGGTGGCTTTGTCCAGATTTCTTGCTCTAACAGGTTGGGAGGTATGCGCCAAAGTACGATCATATGATGAATATTCACCAGGCCAGTTGATAATCTGCTTGGCTTGTCACTCACCCATGGTTACCATGCAACATCGCACAGGATTGCTCTATCAATTATGCAGGCCATGCCCATTACTGCACGAAAATCGCGGTGGGGTAATGTTCTAATACAAAGCCGTTCCTTCTACGTAGTGAGTTTGTCATATTTTGAGAAAAAACACTAACATTTGTTGTCAAACATACATAATGCAACATTCAGATCTAAAGACAAAGATGCCGTAAGGGAGGCCAGAGCAAACCTAAACAAAGGCATAAAAGAGGCAAAGAGAACCTATGGAAGAAAAATTCCAGGGTCACTTTAATGACCAAAGGGACTCTAGATGTCTTTGGAAAGGCATACAAGCCATAACTGAATACAAATCTGCTAACTACAAAAAACTCCGAATGTAGTAGCTGCACTGTTAAAAGCGCACCAGTCAGCCAGAAACTTGAATATGATTTGGAAAGTACACTTTAATGAAATAGATACTTTTAAAACAAAATTGAGCACTTTCATCTGATTTACCAAGACTTCCTCAGAACTAATGAACAATCACATCCACTTCCTTAAATACTCTTTCTCAACTAATAAAAGTAAATTATGTGCACTTAATCAAATACACACGCCCACCAGTCTCCTAAATTCAAGATTCAAATAAATCTTAACAAAAAAAATTATTATAAAAAGACTGTTCAACTCATTTTTAAAAAATTGTGAAATAATAAAAATAATAAAAAATTGTCTATTACATTTCTAATTGTTTCAGCTTCAACACAGAAATGGTAGAGCAACATTCATTTAGTCCAGGGTAGTCCATAGCATTCAAAATCATTTGCCATTTCAGGGTTAAGTTTTGTCCTTTCAAGAAGGACTTGTATAGCAGATATTTTAATAGATTAAAAATGTTCACACATAAATTAAAACTTGTTTTGGTTCAATGATGAAACAACTAGGGGAAATGTGAACGTGTTAAAAGAAATCAAGTGTGTTCAAGCCACCTGTCAATTTTATGGTTATTGTGTATGAGAAAGTTTGTGAAAATGAGATTCGCGAATTGTTGAAACTACCTAAGCAAAGGTGTTTCAATTTGTCAAAGGATGAGACTAATTATTTAAAAGAACTATATGAAGATGGAAATATTACAGTCATGAAGCCGGACAAGGGGGGGGTTAGTAATTATGAACAAGGAAGATTACATAAACAGATTAAATGGTTTGTTATTAGAGGAGGAATATTCCCAAATATCCTAGAATGAAATTAATGTTGCTTTTGGCAAAATTGATATGGCTTTATTTGATTTATTGATAGAAGGGTAATTAATCAGAATGAATATAGCTTTCTAGAAAATAAGGAGCCAGTGATAGCCAGGATATTTAGGATCCCCAAAATACATAAGTATAATGAACCCACCCTTAAGGCCAATTATTGACTCTAATAGATCTAAATAAACATACATTTCTAAATTTATGGATGTGGGGTTAAGGAGTTTGTGGAAAAGGTGTCACAAATCTGTAAGGACTCTTGGCCGTTTTTAACAAAGTTAAATGATTCAGACTGCAATGAAAATAGTTTGTCACCATGGATGTTAACTTGTATTCTAAAATACCACATAGGATGGGTCTAGATTGGTTTGAAGAGCTATTAGAAATTGGGGTGTTGTGACAGAGTAAAGTTATTGTCCATTTTGATGGACATAATTTTATCTCGTTTGAAGGGCATTATTTCAAACAAAACACTGGTGTGGCGATGGGAACAACTTGTGCTCCCAGTTTTGCCAATTTAGTAGTGGCATATTGGGAGTTCAATTATGCATTTAAAAGTAATTTTGTTAACTCTTGGTCCCTTTACACCCGATTTTTGGATGACATTTATTTTATGGACAGATACTGAAGATAAACTAAAGGAATTTTTTTTATTTTATTTCAGGGACTACACAATTTTTGAATTTTATTACCAAGTACGACAAAGATTAAGTTTTTTGGATGTAGAGATCAAGAAGGATAGGGGAAATAAAAGGCATTTGTCCAGTATTTATAGAAAATCAACCTTCTCCAGTACATACTTGCACTATACCAGCTGGCATCCAAGACACCCAAAGAAAGCGGTGGTCAAGGGCCTGATGGTTAGGGAGGAAATGATGGTTACGGAGGAAGGAATGTGATAACGTGACAAATCTTTTTAAAAAGAGGTTATCCACCTGAGTTTGTGGGTAATATCAAGGACGAGGTTGTGATGAAAAGTGCCCAAGGGTTTTACTGTCCATTGCTAGGAAGTGAGTCAAATATGAGTAGTAATAGGTGGGTTCGTGAAAATGAAGGAGGGCACAACACAGAGACCAAAACGTTTATCTCTACTTTTACTTAGGATACATGTGGTATTGTGAATATTTTAAGAAAGAACTGGGGAATATTTTCCGTAGATCCTATCATGTTGTGTGGGAGATGGACCCACAATGGTATACAGGAAGGATAGATAAAGGCAACCACAAATGGGATGGTCAAATGTGGGAAATGCTCCCAGTGTCCTTTTATTCTTACTAAGGATAGCGTTATGATAAGGAATAAGATGTACAACAAAGCAGGCCAGCTTTCATGTGAGTCTGAAAGATGCGGACAACAAAACTGGCAAATAAAACAACTTGTTGGTCAGGATGAGGAAGTGCTATGTCTCAGCATAGCTGGTGTACTGAAAACTTTGAGATGAGTTAACCAAGGAAGGTAGCTAGCCTGGATAACATTACGGGCAA
This sequence comes from Protopterus annectens, assembly GCF_019279795.1. Classification (NCBI taxonomy): domain Eukaryota; kingdom Metazoa; phylum Chordata; order Ceratodontiformes; family Protopteridae; genus Protopterus; species Protopterus annectens. The sequence continues at coordinate 525,859,016 of NC_056732.1, forward strand.
GGTTCTCTAGGCCTGTGCCGCACAGCTGGCATCGGTACTCGGACATTTTCAGTACATCACTGTGATTAGCAATTGTATGGAGATGCTTTAAGAACATAACTCATTCTCTTACCAAGAAACCACAACCAGCAAGTCTGAATGATGATCAGCCACTGGAAGCACTTTATTACTGTCGATGTTAGAGCAATTGGGCGATTAAAGGACCACATCTCTGCAAGCATACCTGCAACACTAGATACATTGCAGTTTGCCTACAGGTCAAACTGCTGCGCAGCAGATGCAGTCTCACTTCATCAAACCTTGGCTCACTTGGAAAATGAGGACCGTTATGTCAGGATGTTATTCATCAACTTAAGTTCTGGCTTTAATACTGTCATTCCCAGAACCTGGTGATGAAACTAATGGATCTGGGCATCAACACCCCCTTGTGCAATTGAATACTAGACTTTCTCACAGACGTACCCCAAAGGGTATGTGTGGGAAGTAATAGCTCTAAAAGTATAACTATGAACACGGGTGTACTACAGGGCAGTGTCCTGAGTCCTCTACTATTCACTTTGCTTACACATGATTGTGTAGCCAGATAATGAATCCAACAGAATTATCAAGTTCGCAGATGACACCACAGTCGTAGGTCTTGTCAGGAATGGCATGGAAACAAGCGTGTAGGAGTGAAGTGGAACATCTGCTAGGCTGGTGTGACAGCAACAATCTGGCATTGAATGTCAGCAAGACCAAGGAAATGATTATGTTTTTTAGGAGGTCTCAGGAAGCACATCAACCTCTGGAAATAAAGGGAGTAGTAGCAAGAGTCAGGAGCACTAATTTCCTCGGTATACACATCAGAGAACCTGTCTTGGTTGGTGCACACCAATCACACTATCAAAAAAGCGAAGCAACATTTGCAGTTCATACGGAAACTGAGGAATGCAAACCTGTCACAGTCTATCCTCCAAGCCATCTGTAGGGGAACATTGAGAGTGTGCTGACCAACAACAACATTTCATGGTACGGGAACTGTAATTCCTCAGATTGCCAGGCTCTCCAGAGAGTAGTAACAGCAGCGGAAAGAATCATTGGCTCCCCACTGGCATCCTTGGATGACTAACATGAATCTTGATGTATTGGAAGAGCTAGAAAGATAATAAATCACCATATTCACCCTGCTTGTGGTATGATGTTGTACCTTTTCTCTGGTAGATGTTACCACAGCATGCACTGTAAGAGTTCCAAGCTCAGTAGAAGCTTTTTCCCATTATCCACCAGATTGGCTTCTGGCATATTTGTTAGAGATCAATATTCTGCTCTTTTAACCAATTAACTGAATATTCTGTTGACTAATCCAGTAAGTGACATTCTCATGTCCATTTATCTAAGATCACTATTAGTAGCATACTTTAGTGTAATATCCAAATCTTCATCTGTCCTGAAACTTGAATGTGCAATACTCTATGCAGTATTTTTGCTTCACAGGTACCTTTTAATGTGAAAATTCAAGTTTGTGCAATATCACTTGTGCAATACCCTAAATGGCACATTTTTGTATATGTAATGTCCGGTTCTAGTATGACTGAATAGTAACTGTATGTATGTTTCTGGCACTGGTAACAAAACAGTGTAATTTCGTTTAGCTGCACTGTGTGCAGATCTAAATGACAAAGTTTATTTTGATTTTTGACTTTGAAACAAATGGCTTGGGCTGCTGGTTGGATACCATCAGATTTAGTTGGTGAAGTGTGGTCTGTAGTTCCACTGACTTGTCGGACTAATAGAACTTACAAAGTTAAGCATATAGCTTCTCACCTCACAGGCTGCGCCTGATTATCTACTCATTTTTATTACTTGCCAAACTAGCACTGCAAGAGTAATTTAAAGATCATTCCGCAGTTAGATCATGTGGGTGCATAGAGTTGGATAGTGGTATTAGTTTTCGCTTTAAGGGGAGGATTAAAATATAATCAAATTAAAAAAAATGAAATACTATGTTTTGGCGAAGAGAATATAATTAACATTGAAAACTGAGGAGAGGAAAGTAGTAAAAAGATGGGCGAGAATGGAAGAGAACGATTTGTAGGTATATAAATGAAAATGGTAAGCTACAAAACTCAAGAGAGTTTCATAAGTAAAATTAAAGCAGTAAGGTGCTAGTATAACTGGGTGATAAACTTTTTTAGGATTTTACCATGTCTGTGATTATCACATCTCGGGTGGTAGCAGATTTTTCCTTCATTGTTTGCTCACTTACAAGGTCCTTGTGAAATGCATAAAAATCAGAAGAACTTTGTGTTCTTCCCTTGTTGCATTGCCAGTGAGGTACCAAGTGAAAGACAGTGTTGCAGGACAGCAAATGGCACTAAAATTTTTAAAACCCAGTCTTTGTTGAATCGAAAATATTACTTAATGAAATCTGTACTGCTTGGCTGGTGAGTAGATGAGATATGATGCGTCTTCCTTGAAGTATATTCAAAACTGCTGTTCTGAGATTCAGACATTTGCCACATGGCATGCGACTTCTTGTTAGCATTAAAAATGCATGCCCAACAAGTAATGCCCATCTTCTGTTTTTTAAAGCTAAACCATAGGCATGTCCTGGATTGCTTACATAAAAAGTTTTTATAATTGTTTTCATCTTTGGAAACTGCCTCTCTAATTGTCCTGCAAAATTCTTCTAGATCTGGAGTGTTTGACAGGGCTGTTTACACTGGATGCCTGGTCTGTTGAAGTTCTTAGGCCAAAGCAGAAAGGAACACAGTTACACCGTTATGTAAAATCACGAATTTTATTGCAGCAAAGCTTTCGGGTTTCCCCTTCCTCAGTGTTATCACCAAACTATAGATAGCACTGAGGAAGGGGAAACCTGAAAGCTTTGCTGCAATAAAATTGGTGATTTTACGTAACTGTGTTCTTTTCTACTTTGGATTTTGTTTATTCAATGCAGTGCACCACAGTGATTCTTTTTTATCTGTTGAAGTTCTTGCCAAAGTACAACTTCCACTGGACAGAGAATTTTGGGAGTCAGAGTCTGTACCTCTTGGCTGTCATAGATAGTTCTCATGGTCTCTATTTTCTTGCAACAGTGGATGTTCTTCGTGTTTCACTGTTGCATTCATCACATTTGAGTTAGCTGCCTGCAGGTAGCCCTCAGACAGCCTGAATACCAGAGTCTTGGGATTTCTGCATCGGATGCTGTCGCTTCTTTCATGACGTCAGGTCATCAGGGGGTGTAAAACATGCAACCGACGCCATTACATCAGTCTTTCTTGCCGTGCAGTGCCAGAAGCAGTTTGCAAGTGCCGGTCGGCCGACTCCTGAAATTTTCATTTCCGAGTTTCAGACCTGAAGTCTTCTAAAAGATAAGTACCCCGTTGGGGATCCTTTTTTCTTGCTCTGATGTCAGAAAAAATTAATAACAGTCTTGCCTGTGGAAAGCAAATACCTCCTAGAGATTTTCATTCTTAGTGCATCACCTGTTTAGGCCCAGACCACGACGTCCCTCGCTGTTGGTTTTGTGCCTTGTTCAACAGCTGAACTATCCGTCGTTGAGTAATTTTTGTAGCTAAATACTTTTGCTGTCGATCTCCTTATTCCGAAATGGCATCGGTAAGCCATTAGACTACCGATCTTCCGAAAAAATTTAAGGATAAAGACAGAGACAGGCCACATAGGTCCAAAACTGCTGACGCTACCGTTAAGCTAGTTGCCAGTCTGCCGGTACTCAGTGAGGCACTTTTGCAGCCCCTGATGCCCACTTCTACAGATTCGCAGGCCTCTACTGAAACCCATTCGGAGTCCGGTATGCCACGAGATGCTTCGACTATGGAACCTGCGGATGTCTCTACCTTGGATGGGTCCAGAGCCGCTGTGTAGGCACCGGCTTCTAAGGGTGTATTCAGGCCTACCGATTTTCATATTAAACCGACGACACTGTTTCAAGCCAAAAATACCAAATTTCTCAGACCTAAAGTTTGCACTAAGCCTTGGAAACCGATGAGCAAAGTGCATTCTCAGGCCCACGGGCCTCAAAAACAAATGATTAGAATGGCTGAAGATCTTATTACCTTATTTAGGGGAAGCCAGCCTTCACCCTCAGAGACCTAGAACTGATTTTCCTTCTGATTCTTCTGATCAGGAATCTGATGTCTCTGTTACTTCTGAGTACCAGGACATACCCTTGTCTACCTATAAGGATTCTGATGCAGAGGATTCCATTACCTCTGCTTCCCCTCCAGAATATTTTCCTTTTGGTGAAGCCCTGCATACCCTTGGGGAGCATTTCCGCTGGGAAAGCCAAGACTACTGTCAGTCCAAAAAGAGACTTGGAAGTTTTAAACCTGCTTCAGCACAGGCCTCTAGCTATCCCTCCTATTCTGGAGATTGTAGATGATGTTTTCTTGGAATCCAGCCTTACCCCGGATACTTTGCTTCCAGCTCCCAGGAAACCTGACTGGTACTATAGAGTACCTGATTCTCTCAAATTCCTTTTCAAGAATCCTACTGCAGATCTAGAGACCATTTCCCAAGGATCAAAAGGCATTAAGGCTACTACTGCCAAGAATCCTACCCCTTCTGACAGGGATTCTAGGGCATTAGATAGGTGGGGTAAGAAGGTATACACCTCTGCTACTCTGGCCATTAGGGCCTTAAATTGCCAGTTTCATATGTTGAAGTATCAGCAGCATATTATGGGGCTAATTAAACAGAAAATGATGTTGATTCCTGACCATGCAGAACACAAAGATTTCCAAGAGTTAATGCAGTCTGCTGACCAAGTTGGTAAACATACTTTGCAGTGTGGTTTTGATGCTTTAGAAGCATCTTGTAGGGCTGCTGTCACTGGGTCTGTTCTTAGAAGGCATGCTTGGCTTAAGGAACAAAACTTGCCAGATCATGTCAAAGCAAAATTACTGGATGCACCCTTAAACCAAGAGCGCCTATTTGGCAATAAAGGAGTAGTAGTTCTCAAAAGGATGGAGAAGAAAGCTAAATCTATGCAAACTTTTAAAGATTTCTTACAAGTACAGCCACCTAGACTCAGTAGGCATTCGCCTTCAAAGAACTGGGTCTTTTCAGTCCCTTCCAGGCCTTCTCAGTCCAAACCCAGGGGCAGCAGACCCCCAAGAGTTCAGTCTCGGGTTATGCACAGATCTAAGCAGTGGGGTGCGCCCACGTCCAAAACAGGGAGCAGTAAGCCAACTCCCTATGGTAAACTTGCACAGTGACTTATCCTTAACTCCCCCAAGCCTTGCTCAAGTACTTGCACCTTTAGGGGGAAAACTCGCCCTGCATGCAAAAAACTGGGAATACATTACCCAAGACAAATGGGTTTTAAACATTGTTTCCCCTAGGATAAAGATTCCACTTCCACACACACCCAACCCTAAGTGGATGGCCAGACCTCCCCCCAAACCAGTGGGCGGAGGCCCAAAAGCAAATACTTTTATTTAAGACTGTTCCTGGTTCCCAGAAAAGAAAACTCCTGGCGTCCTATCCTGGATTTATCTATTCTCAGCATCTTTCTGGTGGTTTCAAACTTCAAAATGCTAACTCTCCAACAGCTGCTTCCTATGCTAGCCAAGGATGCCTGGCTGGCAACCCTAGACTTAAAAGAAACTTACCTGCTGTCAGAAGAAAAAATTCAAGCGAGTCACATCTGTTTCAGGTGATGAAAAACTTCTTTATTTGCAGCTAACCAGATTACAGCAGCATGTTGGCCAAGATGATCTCAATCTGATCAGTTTGGTTACTGACATCAACTTTTATACTTTCCTGTTACTAGCCAAAATAGCTTTTGTTACATTTCTAACAATTAACAGTTGGCTATGAAAAACATCTAGGATCACAATTTACCTCAGAAAAGAATGCTTTACCTCAAAACCACAGCTAGTGTAGAATGTTTACCTCAAAACCACAGTTAGTGTAGAACGTTTACCTCAAAACCACAGTGGTAGCTGGAATTTTCCAGAGCCTGCCTCAGTAAATTAACTCTTATTCAGAAGTATAGAAAACAGGTGTTATTCAAGTTCATAAGCAAACTACGTCTTATCATAGATTAAAGCCCATCTTTAATAAACATGGTTCAATGACCTTTTCTTACCAACACTTCAGCAAATAGCATATTCATTTTGCTAGATGGGAGAGAGAGACAAATAATAATAATGTGTTTTAAAACTTTTTATCTTAACATTTCCCCCCTCAAAACACTTTTATTTGTCTTTTTATTTCAGCAATATATGGTAAAAACTAAGTTTTCCTTTGCATACTCTCCTTATGTAGTGGTATGGAGAAAAAGGCATTGCTTATATCTATGACAGAAAAATATCTGTGCTGAGGTAGTAAATCATTAAGTAATGTATAGGGGTCAGGGACCACCGGTGCTCTTGGGATCACAGCTACTGCTTGTAAATCCTGAACCAACCTCCATGACCCATCCGGTTTCTTTACAGGAAACAACGGAGTATTGCAGGGTGAATCTGGGCATTCAACAAGAATTCGTACCTGTTTTAGCTGTTCAATAACGGGTTTAATTCCTTCCTCTGCTTGCTTACTTAGTGGATATTGGTGCTTACGAGGTCTAAAACCTGACTTTGCAGTTATACAAACTTCACCTGCTGTTTTCATTAATCCTACATCTCCTTTACCTTTTGACCATAAATCTACAGGCAAGGCACTTAATGCACTATCTTCCTCTTGAGTTAGGAGGATTTGTCATGCCATTTCTGTTTTGTCATCCCTGAGGTGCACACTTGGTCGTGCCCAAGTCACCCAATTTAATCTTTGTACCTGGATCTGTTGATCTTTCAACTGACTTTCAGACATTGTGTTCCAAATCGTTACCTTTTTCGCCAAATCTACCCAATGTGTCCCCACTGCTTTAGTAACTGAGATATGTGGGCTATAACTTGAGCGATATAAAGAACTCATTTCCTTAGTCAAAGTACAGGTTACTACTGTATTACCTTGTGTATCCCAAAACATATCATTCAAAATTATCCTTGCACATTTGTGCTTAAAGAATTCTTTTTCAAATTCTTTATCCGGACCAAGGGCCTTCTAGAACATTGTACAATGTAAGTGCGCCGCAACCTGCGGTGACCCGCTCCTAGATTTACTTAGAGCTAGATTGATCAACTCTGTATCAACCCTCCCCGGGCCGTCTGAAATCAAGTCTAGGCTATACCAGTAAAACAAGTCTTGTACTCCCTGTACTACTAAGCCATCCGCTAACCTTTTTGCCTCAATACCTTTAGGTGTGGGAATTGCCGCTATTCCAAACACATGCATCAAATCTCTTCCTAGCAAATTAACTGGACAAACTTTTGATATAATTACCCTACACCTAACAGTTTGGTTTGTTTGTGGATCTGTGAACAGTAGAGGATGAGACAGTGGTTCCTTATAAATTTTCCCGTTTGCCGCTTTTACAAGGACAAACTCATCTGTTTTGCAGTTCGGAGGCAGAACTGCTGGACCCAAAAGTGTACGCAATGCACCTGAATCACATAAAAGTCCACTTTTTGTCCCTCAACCAAAAACTCTATCATGGGTTTCTGATCTAGATGCATAGCAATACCCAAATTTGCCAGGTTTATGACTTCACAGTCACAATCCCGCCCTTCCATTAGAGTGTTCTGACATTCATCGTAGAGAGTGTCTGCCTCTTCATTATCCCCATAATGAAGATGGCGCCTTTCTTTACTATCATATAGTCATGCGGAGCCCTTGTTCGTAAGCTGTGGGGGATGTTGCCACTCTTCATAGTTGGCAGCAAAGTGCCCACGTCTACCGCATTTAAAACATTCTCCACGTTTTAACCTTTCCCTATAGGCTGAATTTCCACCCGGTTCATTTAACGTGTCCCATTGCGGGCCCCCACATTTTTTTACGCCACCACGGCGCCCTTGCCCCCTTTGGTCCTGTACTAAGAATATACCACCATCATCCCCAACTGCCAACACTTGTACTTTCTTTTTCTTTTTTAGATTAAAATGTCGCTCAGCATGTCGTGCATATTCAAACAAAGGTTGCAGTCTACATGTTCTATGATCTACCATGTGCTTAGTAATAAAACTACTTATCGGAGCCTTACAACCTTTAAGAAAAGCATTCTTTAATTGCTGTTCATACGGACTATCATTAGTCTGATCCTGCGGAATCATCATTCCACAATGGTTATTGAACACTTCTGTCAATCTTACAATATAATGATCTACAGATTCATCATCATTTTGGATGCACTGATTTATTACTGTCCAATCTGCTCTTGGACACCACTTATCAGAAATTCTCTTTAACAGATCAGTGACTCGTGTGTCTAACACCCCAGAATTATGCTTTAATGTAGTGCCGTCATCTGCCTTACATGTCCAAGTACCACAAACTAAGTGCCAATCTGGACCTAAGATTTGTCGCACTACTTGTTCTACTTCTAAACCATTTAGATGATAACTTAAACGCATACCAACTATGTCCTCAGAAAACTTTTGAAAATTAACCTTGGGATGAGGAATACCATCCGTAGCTCATTTTATATCCTCTCTAGCCCAGGGACGATAAACTAAAATAGTTGGTTCTTGTCCAACATCTCCTGCTTGTGGGTTTGCAACTTGTATTAAGGGAAGAGCTTCTGAATGGTCAGAAAGTTTAATAGCCCAACGTCCTTGCCCTGCTGGTCCTGACCTTAACTGCATAGGTTGGTCTACCTGTTGCAAAGCAACCTTAGGTACTACGGGAATTTGTGGGTAAATTGGAGGGGTCACAACATTTCCTTGAGCAGCTAATAACCCACCCTGCTGTACAGATCCCACATCTTCAGACTGATATTGAGGAGGTTCCCCTGGTATGGCAGCAGCAATTTCACCATATGGTGGGGCGGTTGCCTGCCTTTGTACTGCACAAACTGTGTGCTCATCCTCTTTATCTAAAAATAAAGCTACTTTTCCACTTGGCACCAGTGATCCCTTTTGATTTATTTTCTCTTTTTCCTGACACTGTTTTTCTTTTATAGCTCGTTTATTTGCTTCTTCTAACCATTTTTGTGCTTGGGGAAATCCCAATTGTCTTTGCTTTTTAGTTCTAGTTCCTGCATCTCTTTTCAAATCTCTAACCAATTTTACACAGGCATTCTTATTCAGTGTACCATCAAAATCATATTTCAACTTCCACTTCTTTAAAAATTTAACATTATTTTTGTTTAAACTTTTCATATACTTAGCATCAACATTTAAACAGGCATCACTCTCACGCTTGCAGCAACTTGAACCCGTGTTTTCCTAGATTTCTTATTTTAGGACTGTATATTTTAGGACTGCATCAAAATTATTTTTACAGGGCTTATTACAAAATGGGGCTATCTTAACGGGGATCCTAACAAAATAACAGGTAATCCTAACAAAATAACAAGTAATCCTAACAAAATAATCTTAACAATTATTCCTACCCACCCTTAACTAAAAATAAAACCCCTGTCGACAAGGTTAAATTAAAAGAAAAAAAATTGTTTTTCATCCTACCTGAACCAGATGAGACTCCGTTTCCCCTTTTGGTTTGGAAACCGTCCCTCAGATAGGGATCAGAGAGCAGCCGGCCTCTTTCCAATGACAAATCAGTCGGAGGGCTTTCTGTCGAGAGAATCTTAAGATAAGAAACCCTCACCTGTGCAGGTTTTTCAGTCTCTCTGTCGGTCTGATCCATATCTTCGTAGAGGTTTCCGGTCCGAAGGACCAAAATATCAGAAGAAAAAATTCAAGCGAGTCGCATCTGTTTCAGGTGATGAAAAACTTCTTTATTTGCAGCTAACCAGATTACAGCAGCATGTTGGCCAAGATGATCTCAATCTGATCAGCTTGGTTACTGACATCAACTTTTATACTTTCCTGTTACTAGCCAAAATAGCTTTTGTTACATTTCTAACAATTAACAGTTGGCTATGAAAAACATCTAGGATCATAATTTACCTCAGAAAAGAATGCTTTACCTCAAAACCACAGCTAGTGTAGAATGTTTACCTCAAAACCACAGTTAGTGTAGAACGTTTACCTCAAAACCACAGTGGTAGCTGGAATTTTCCAGAGCCTGCCTCAGTAAATTAACTCTTATTCAGAAGTATAGAAAACAGGTGTTATTCAAGTTCATAAGCAAACTACATCTATCATAGATAAAGCCAATCTTTAATAAACATGGTTCAATGACCTTTTCTTATCAACACTTCAGCAAATAGCATATTCATTTTGCTAGATGGGAGAAACAGACAAATAATAATAATGTGTTTTAAAACTTTTTCTCTTAACACCTGCACATCCCCATAAGTGAATCTTGCGGGAAATACCTTCACTTCAGGGCAGGCTCTGTGCACCATCAGTTCTCTGCACTTCCCTTTGGCTTATCTACTGCACCCAGGGTGTTCACAAAGTGCCTAGCTCCAGCCATTGCTTTTGCAGGCAGAGAAGTATTCCGATTTACCCATACTTGGACGATTCCCTGATTCAGGCGGAACGTCAAGACTTGCTACTACAGCACCTGGCATTTGTAAAGAGACTTCTAACTTCACTGGGGTTCACCATCACTGAAACAGAATCGCACCTGGTACCCTGCCAACAGATTGTATTCCTGGGTGCAAGCTTGAGCACAACTTCCCAGATGGCATTCATCACTCCAGAGAAACAAATTTATTTGACAACTTACTTCAACCTACTAGCCACAAAAAAACGGTATCTGCAAGGAAAATACTGCAAGCTCTGGGGTTCATGGCCTCTTGCATTCTGTTAATTCCATATGCAAGACTGCATATGAGGAAACTTCAATGATATCTAAAAAGTCTATGGTGTCCACATTCTCAGGACCTGGAAACAGTAATTCCTATCATTCTGTGTCTAAGGGGAGAGTTCCTTTGGTGGGCAGAGGCCTGCAACCACAACAAGGGACTCCCTTTCACTCTACCCCCTGCTGCCCAAACCCTAATAACAGACGCATCAGACTATGCATGGGGGGCTCACATGGCAGGGTAGTGCATTCAGGGCACATGGAACCCAAAGCAGATGCACCTGCATATCAATCAAAAAGAAATGTTAGCTGTACAGAATGCTCTGACAGCCTTCAAAGGCCTTATTCTTCCAGGACAACTATTGGTAAGACAGACAACACCACAGTTATGTGGTACATAAACAAGCAGGGGGGAACATATTCTTGGAAAGCAAAAAAGGGTCCAGCACCAAATAGGAGTGAAAGGCTACATTTATTGATGTAGATAAAATAAAAAACAAATAGGCATACTGGTTTTGGCAAAACAAAATGCCTTCCTCAGTGCATTAAGATCCATCAGCTCTACACACATTTATATAATCAATTAATTAACCCTGTTGAATTCCAGTTGGTTTATCCCAAAAATTCAGTTATGTTCATTTAAACCAGGCTTAAACAAAGCTCCAACCTTGACAATACATCCTGATTCCTTTCTGTTTAAAATGGAGTGCTAGCCTGCTTTGTTAGCTCTGTGTCCCTGGATTTTGTCTATAATTGTAAAACTGAATTTGGCAGTGGCATGGGTCAGTGTATGTTTATACAATGCATTATGAATTCGTTTGGTCCTGATATCACTAAGACGTTCACTTATTCTATAGGTCGTGATGTTTGCCCTACTTAAAATGCAGAGCAATAACAAGTGGCCAGATAAATGACCTAGTCACTGCCACAATTGGCGAAACACCTAATGTCAAAAATCTGTGAGGTGTTGCTGCTTGTGAATTCAGTATTTTTGTTTATGTAAATACAAAAACTGCAGTGTCCACAGGGATAACCCCCCACTAACTTATCCCCAAACAAGGTGGTCTATTCCGCCGGCATAGGGTGTGGATGTTTATAATGAGTGAAGTGTGAATTGATCGTACGGCCTCGTCTATAGGAAAAAAAGGCATCTTGAAGGTAGTATCTCTGCTAATTGTTAGTTGGCTAATAAGATGTCCCAGTGGTTCTGAATGATCCTAAATTTAGCCGTGTTGCTGCCAACTGTGGTAACCATCCAAATATCATGTGTGCTAGCAGATCCCTTTCCCTTGTCTTTGTGGCTATAACTTAACAGTGTATTCCTATCTTGTTCTATGACAAAGGAGCTGGCCTTATCAATATATTGCTGTTGGTAGCCCCTATTCAAGAATCTGTAAGTAAGGTCCTGTTGGCTGTGGCTGTAGACTTCCTCCGAAGAACATATACGCTTGATACGCAAAAATTGAGACTTGGGGATGTTCTGGATGATGTGTCTGAGGTGATAGCTCGAAGCATGTAATAAGCTGTTGAACTGGGGGAATTTCCTATATACTTGGGTATGAAGTGTATGATCAAGCTGATGGGTGATATGTACCTCCAAAAAAGTAATTTGCTTGTAATCATGGTTGAGTGTGAAATGTATCCCCCATTTATTCTCATTTAGGTATTCAACAAATTCTGTCAAGTAGCTGACAATCCCCCCCTCACACCATCCAGCAGTCATACAGATATAGTCTCCAGATGTCTGTATTGTCCAAAAATAAATTATGACTGGCAAAGTAGCCCATAAAGAGGTCTGCATAAATGGGTGCAAAAGATGCTCCCATGGCAGTACCTCTTAACTGCCAGTAACAGGTCCCATGAAAGTAAAAAGACATTTTTCGTGAGGACATGTTCAACTAAACAGACTAGGAAAGTATTGAATCCCGGTTTATATATTTGTGCTTGATCTAGCCAATATTGAATGGTCTCCAGTCCAGCCCAGTGTGGAATGATAGTATAAAGGGCTGTGACATCTAATGTACATAGGATCCAACCCGGTTCCATCTGTGTATCTTGGATAATGTTCAAAAATTGTGTTGTGTCTTTGATTTTGGATCTGACCAGTGGAAGAAGAGGTTTGAGATATTCTGTAAGAAAAGCAGATAAGGGTTCCGTCAAGGATTCCCGACCCGAAACAATGGGTCTGCCAGGTGGTTTGGTGGCATTTTTGTGTATTTTTGGAAGTAGGTATAAGCATTACGACTTCTGCTCCTGCACCGTCAATTCCTGTTTGTTTCTCAAATCAATAATCCCTTCTTCCACCGCCAAATCCAAAAAAGCATCTGTTTCTTTTTTTAACCTGAAGGTAGGGTCCAGAGGCATTTTCATATAAAACATGTTGTTAGACAACTGTGTCAAGGCTTCAGTTTTGTACATTTCCCAGTCCATGATAAAACTGCATCCCCTTTATCAGCCGGTAATATAACCAATGTATGATTCTTGCTAAGTTTCTGTAGGGCCTCACGTTCTGGTTTTGTTAAATTATGTTTGATACCAGCATGTGGATCCGTGTTTAAATGTAGTTCTTTCAAAATGCATTCTCTGAACACAGAAACATGTCTGTCCATAGGTGGAACAAAAGTAGATTTCTTGAAACGAAATTCAGTGGATCTTTGAGATTGATCAGAGTCTGAAAAAAATATTTTTAAATTAAGATTTCTACAAAATGCATCAGTGTCGTTCAGTGTCGTCCACAAAAGTATGTTCAGTCACAGAAAAGGAAGGAACAAAAGTCAATCCTTTGTTTAATAATTTTATTTCTGTCTTGGACATTATTGACATCTATTGTGTCAAAATTCTCTTCAGTAGTTGTTGGATGTTTGTTACTTCTGTGATGTTTCCTACCCCCCCCCCCCAATGTTTTTTGGTCCTAAAGGGTCCATGCTGGGCCTTCGTTTCGCTACTGGGGATTCCTCCAAGGAGGTAGGGTCAAAATCTGTGGCAGAAGACGAATCCTCGCCAGATGTCCCCTCCCGATTAGGTCCTCTATGTTTAAGTGTAGACCTTGGACTTTTCCTCCTGTTGGTCCCCTTATTCACCGCTCCCTGAAATCTTACACTTTTGTTAAGACCGAATGATCTAACTCTGTCATAATCTAGTGTGTCTCTATGAAATTTCTGAGTTTTCCTTTTTACCAGTTGTCCCTCTAATTGGTAGAGTTCTTTAGCTAAAGCCTGTAGATATGTGTTGAAAAAAGATTCACGCTCATAAGCCTTTACTTCACAAATTTTAGTTACTTCCCCTATGTTTAAATCAATAGTTCTCTAATAAATAATATGTAATCAAAGTATCCACAAAAAGCATAGATGCTGTATGTTGGGCCAACCCACTTTGCAGACTAGCCATGGCTCTGTGGAACACAGCCTTGAGCAACCAAGTGCACCTACAAGCTCAATTCCTGACAGGCAAACTAAATTCACTGGCAGACGACTTAAGCAGAAATCTCATGGACCCACACGAATGGAAACTGAAACCCAAAATCTTCAAACTTTTGGGAAGGAGATGGGGGACACCAGAGGTGGACCTGTTTGCTTCCCCTCAGAACTATCAATTGAACAAATACTGCACCAGGACTCCCCACAGCCAAGCTTGGAAGGTGGATGCAGTGTCCTTTTCCTGAGAAAGCCTCTCGGTCTATGCCTTTCCCCCTCTGCCTCTCCTCTCAAAGGTTCTACTAAAGATCAAACAGGACAAGCCAAGGACAATCCTGATTGCACCAGACTGGCCACGCCAGCACTGGTATCCTCTTTTCGCAGTCTGACAGTGCTACAACCATGGCACCTGCCTCAGACCCCTTCCCTGATGTCCCAGCAGGGGCGCCAAATTCTGCACCCTCAGCTTCAGACCCTGAATCTTGCAGCCTGGCTAATCCCCTGAACTCACCTCTAGCAACCCTTAGTAAGCAGGTGCTGGATGTCATTCTTGAGGCAAGGAGGCCTAGTACTAGAAAATCCTGTTGAGAAAAGTGGAAAAGATACTGTTCCTGGAGCCAGTCTCAAGGGATGGGCACAACTGTGCCCAGCTTACCTAATGTACTAGATTACTTAACAGAAATGCTCCACAAGGGCCTATCCTTCTGTTCAGTTAAGATTCATGCCTCTGCCATCTCAGCTCATTATAATACTGAGACACCCCTCTTCTCTCATCCTCTGGTAAAACAGGTCTTTAGAGGGGCCAGAAATTTAAGACCTTCCAGGAGAGCTCCCACTCCAGCCTGGGACCTTAACTTTGTATTGGAAAAATGTACACATCCCCCTTTGAACTGGCTGCTACAGCAGAGTTGAAATTCCTCTCGTGGAAAGCAGCTTTACTTCTAGCCATCACTTCAGCAAGAAGAGTCTGAACTGCAGGCCCTTATGGCAGTGGAACCCTTCATTATCTTCCATGCGGACAGGGTTTCCCTCAGGACTAACCCATCTTTTATGCCCAAGGTGGTGTCTAGTGTGGCTTTAAACCAGTCCATTCATTTGCCGACTTTTTTCCCTAATCCTCAAAATAAAGGGGAAAGGATACTGCATTCTCTAGACGTGCACAGACAGCTTAGATTCTATTTGGACAGGACTAAGCTTCTCAGAAAATCTGACCAGCTGCTAGTCAGCTTTGCTGCATGGGGCAGAGGGGAAGGCCATATCAAAGCAAACCATATCTAAATGGATAGCACATTGCATCCATGTCTGCTACAAGCACCATGGACAACCTACCCCACAGGGGATAAGAACACATTCCTCTAGGGCTACATCTACTTCTACTGCATTTCTACCAGGGACATCCTGGAAGCTGCAACCTGGAGCTCTGTACACACTTTCACCAAGCATTACCACTTGCCTATCTTTTCTAAATTCAGAGCTGGATTTTCCACAGAAGTCTTACAGGGCCTGATTGCCAGTCCTAATGCTTCTTAATGTACCTCCGCCCTTGATTAGGTTTGGGAATCAACCCAAATGTGATGACTGCAACAGTGAAACACTAAGAACATGGTAAAGTTGTGTACACTTACCATAAATGAAGATGTTCGAGTGTATTCACTGTTGCAGTCCTGGTTACCCTCCCTCCGGCCCCTGATTGCCTTTGCTTTCGCCTATCCTTTTTGGTTTGGCATATCTTATTCTGTGTGTATTTGCTTTTTTCTGGGGGTGTTCCACACCATATAATATCTTCCTATTTTGGGGGCACCTGACATCTGGGGCAAGAAAAGTTGATGTAATGGTGTTTGCTGCATGTTTTATACCCCTGATGACCTGACGTCATGGAAGAAGCGACAGCATCCGACGCAGAAAAAAGCGACAGCACCCGACACAGAAATCCAAAGACTCTGGTATTCAGGCTGGCTGAGGGCTACCTGCAGACAGATAACCCAAATGGGATGACTGCAGCAGTGAATACACTCGGAACATTTACATTTATGCTAAGTGTACACAACTGTACTTTGTGACGCTTGTACTTGCTGTGCCTTAGATGTGGATCTGTTTGTCTTCTGGATATGTTTATGATTTAGTTCATAATGCTTCTGATGTCAGTGTGCAATTTTCAGCATATTTGCTTTGTGTGATTGTTTCACTTTCTGATCTTTTGTAGGTTACAAAACATTCACTGTATGAGTTTACTTTTTAATGGTTTCTTGTCTGTGTCTACCTGAGCTTCTTTACCATAGACATTATTGCGGAATTTCTAGTATTGATGGATTGTGGGCATATTTTCTTTTGTGCATCGGTGAATGCTCTTAACTTATAAATAGCTAGTTTCACCTCTTGTGGAATCACTTCTCCTGTGTTGTTCTGGCTAGCACTTAATTGGAGAAACTCTGAGTTATTGACACTCATAATATCTTGATGCTGGAGCATCTCTTAAAAGTTTCTTCAGCATTTAATTTTTTTTCATGTTCCTAGCTTTATTCCCAAGTTACAACTTGTTTTAAGAGGCATAGCTGTCTCAGAATTAATAGGGTCAAACTTTACAAGATAATGCATCATTAGCAAAAGCTTCTGTTCTGATGTTAATCATCGTTCATTCCTTACTGATGGGTTATCGGTTCCGTCCAAATATCAAGCTCGCGTCAGCCAAAAACTCTTGAGCTAAGGTCCTACCCAGAATGCTCTGCTCCCTGTTACCTCGGATATCATTTTACATGTTGCTGTACAGCTGTGTCAAGCCATTCTGTTTAGCTAAGTGTCTAATTTTTTGAAAGTTTTGTATATCGTTTCTACTTTAAATTTTTTCATACAGTTTCTGGTATTATTCTCATACCCTATCGTATCTAAGACTCTCTCCCTTTAGTCTATTTATCTTTATTATTCTTTTCTTACTTTTGAGGTAATTCTTCATTACCATCGTTGGTATTCCTTCTTCCTTCTCTCTTCTTACCCTTTTGGACAGCCTTTCCTCTTCCTTTTGGTACTGTTCTTCTCCACATAATTGCCACATAATTGTCTGATAAGAAAAGTAGCGTTGGTTTCAAGTAGTGTAAGGATTGCGGCCGTACGTTACTGCTTTCCGATGGCTATGACTTGTGTCTGTTGTTTGAATGTCTCCCACCTTACTGTAGATCCCCTGTGTCGGTTTTGTAGAAATGTTTCTACCAGGACTCTTAACGAGAGAAAGAACAAATTAATCTTGAAAGGTCTTCTCAAATCTCCTTTCTGTGAGGGTATTTCTGGGTCAGAGGGCTCAACCCCTCCTGCTAAACCCCTGTAAGAGGCGTTCTTCCTCTTCCAGGTCGCTCCCTTCATCTCCCTCTGGAGATCTTTGGGAGTTGACTCATAAGAAGGTGAAACTGACTACTACTTCAGCACTGCCACTTGTGACCCTGTCTGCTCCAGGCTCTGCACCGCCCCAGCTGATTCTTGCTCCAGCCATGTCCTCCTTATTGACACCTGCACTGGAGTTCCCGGTGCAGGCAGTTACTGCTCCGACAGTTCTGTCGCACCCCTTACCGGCACTGTCCATGCAGGAACAGCCCCCTTTGGCACTGTTGGTACAATCCCCTCAGCTCAGAGTATGATGCTACTGTCCTCATGGTGCAGGCACTTTTGGCACCAACATGTTCTTCGATGCAGTCCTTTTCAGCACCGTCATTGTTACCGGTGAAGACATTTTCCTCGTCGGCACCGTACCCATCGGTGCAGACACTTGCATTTGCAGTGCAGACACCTTCAACTTCTATGGTGCTGACGTCGTCGGTGCAGACTACTTCCATACTGTTTTCTTCAGGGCAGATGTCCTTGGTTCCGAGCTCTGCACCTCTCGAATTAGCAACGACCAAGTACTCTCCTTCCTTGGATCCATTTATTGGTAACCATTATAATCCTTTTCTAGAAGAGGCCAGAATTGCCCTATGGTTTCTCTCTGAGGTCGACCAAGAGCCTCTCTGAGCAAGATGTGTTGTGGCTTGTTGACCTGTTGCTTGTGGCCAGAGGTCTCTCTCACCCGTCGAAGTCCACGTTCCCTCCTTCAGGTGAACGTATATCTCCTCAAACTCCAACGTACACTCCTCCTTCGACTTCCACCCAAGTATCGAAGCCCATTAGTCTGACAGCAGCTTCCCTTCCTCTGACTGAGTGGATCTCACTTTGGAACTGGAGTCATCCTTGTGGCCCTCTGTGCACTGGGCATCAGACTCTTCTCAGGCCAATGGCTGTGCCGTAGAGGGAGGGCATTCTTGGTTCCACGACTTTTTCTATGGCACCCTCCCTCTCACATGCTTCGCAGTCCTCTTGAGACTCCTGGTCTGGGGGTCTGCTCATCGGGGTGGGGGGGTGTGACCTCGGTTCTGAGGTTTTCATGCTCTGTTCCGGGCTCCCATCCCTCCTAGGGCAGGCCGGTCTTCCAGGCCATGGAGAGGGTGCTTGCCTCCACTGTCAAAACCCACATGTCGGAGTCTTCTTCCCCCTCTGTGCTGCAACTCTCACAAGCCACAACCACCGGGCACAAAGGCTTCAGATTTCTCCTCCTCAAGAGACCCCCACTTTGCAGTCTTCCCCAGAACCTCCCACTGAGGAAGATCCCTGCAAAGCATCGTGCAAGAGGAAACACATGGACTCCACTGCGGAGTCACTGACTAAAGATAAGGACTTTGATGATAGGGAAGAGTCCCCACGGTCACCCTCTGATGAGGTGTCCTTTGGCGACATCCTTGAGATCCTTAAAAGGGTGATGAAGTCCTCCAATCCTTCCTCTAAGGAATCCGTATTCCTGCAGGCCTTTCGTGCCCGGCTCCCTACCTCATGGGTTACCCCGCTGGCCGATGAGCTTGTCCAGCACCCATGGAAGGCTCCTGACACCCTGGAAGCGATACCATGGAGGCCTGATAAAATCTTATCACCCCCAGCTGAGCATCCCCATTGGTCACAAGGTCTTCCAGTAGATGCCATGGTGGTGGCAGCTGCAACTAAGAAGGATTTGGCAGAAGAAAGCCAAACTGTCCATCCGCCCAAAAAGGAGTCCTAGGCGACAGACTAGGGAAGCATGTGTTTGCTTCATCGACCTTCGCCGTAAGGTCTTTGAACTATTTGACACACTTTACCAGGCTTCAGAGGGGGAAACTCCAATGGAAGACGCCCCTTTCGGGGCAGAGGAGGTCCACGAAACTGGGGTTCCAGAGATTCTTTCTCTGCCCAACCCCATCAATGCTCCTGAAGCTTTGCCCAACTGCTCACCTCTGGAAGTGGTTGGGGGTCATTTTTCCTTGTACCCTGCTGCCTGGCGAGATATAACCACTGACTCTTGGGTACAATGGATAATATTCAGAGGCTATCGCATCCCCTTCCATCTTTGTCCAATCTCATCCAGAGTATTACCCGACGTTCCACCCAGTCAAAGGGAAGCAGCAGCACACAAAATCCGAAAGCTGCTACAAAAAGAGTCATCCAGACAGTCCCCCAGACCAGGTAGGATCTGGTTTTTACTCTAGGTTCTTTTTAGTGCCAAAAAAGACAGAGGACTGGAGACCAATTTGGATCTCAGCACACTGAACAAATTTGTAAAAACAGAGAAATTCTGGATGGTCACGGTTCAGTCTATCCTTCCTGTCCTGGACGAAGACGATTGGATGTGCTCTGTAGCTCTTCAGGATGCGTATTACCACATAAAACTGGATAAATGCTCAAGAAGATACTTCTGCTTCCGCATAGGAGCCAGTCACTACCAATTTTGAGCTCTGCCCTTTGGTCTCTCTACAGCTCCCAGAGTGTTCACCAAATGCATGGCAGTGGTTATCGTTCACTTGTGAATTGAAGGATTCCAGGTGTTTCCATATCTAGATGACTGGCTCCTCACCGCCCCCACCAAGCATCTACTGGAAGAAGCCCTGCACTACACTCTCCTCACAGCACAATGCCTGGGAATCACTATAAACTGGGAGAAGTCCAACATGACCCCAGCTCAGTCTTTGGAATTCATAGGGGTACTGTTGGACACGAGAAATTGCACAGCATCTCTTCCGGACCACAGTCTTTAAAGAATAAGGCAACAGGTTCAACTGCTGCTCTCTCACCACAGATCTCCTGCTCGATCTATACTCCAACTCTTGGGGTCAATGGCAGCCTCGATCACCATTGTTCCTCTAGCCAGATTCCGCATGAGGCTTTTTCAGTGGTTACTTCTCACTCAGTGGTACTCCCTACAACATCCTTTATCTTTTCAGATAAGTTTAACTCAGAGATACAATCGAGATTTACTCTGGTGGACGTCTCGAAATCCCCAACAATCGACTCGCCCCATCAACTGAAAGCCACAGTGACCACGGATGCCTCCCTGATGGGGTGGGGGGGACTTTGTTAGGGAAACTCGGTCCAAGGCACCTGGTCGGAGACAGCAGCCCTTTTGCATGTCAGTGTCCTGGAATTGAGGGCAGTACTACTAGTGTTGCAAGCATTTCATTCCTTCCTTACGTCAGGGACTATTGCAATCCAATCAGACAACATGTCAGTGGTCTGGTACATCAACAAGCAAGGGAGCACCAGATCTTACCCGTTATGCTGAGAGGCCTTGAGAATATGGCAATAGGCGATGGCTTCCAAACGCTTTCTAATTGCAAAGCACATTCCCGGGAGCTCCAACGTGATGGCGGACAAATTGAGCAGATGCATTCTACAATCTCACGAGTGCTTCCTCAACAATATGATAGTGACAAGAATCTTCAACCACTGGGGCCAGCCTTGCTGCGACCTATTCGCCTCCCCAATCAACTACAAGTGCAGCAACTATTTTGCCCTGATCCCCCTCTCGGGGACAATCATGGAGAGATGCCCTAGTCCATGCTTGGCCCTCTGGTCTACTTTATGCTTATCCTCCTCTTCCCCTCATCTCCCAATTACTGAAGAAGAATGACAGTTGAAAAGCAAAATGATCCTCATTGCTCCATATTGGCCTCAACAAGTCTGGTTCCCCTTCCTCTGGCCTCACCTGCTAGATCAACCGTGGATCCTCAATCCATCCCCAATGTTGATCTCCCATCTGCAGGGTCTGACTCACCCCACTCTAACAACCCTGAAACTGCTAGCTTGGTTTCTCCACGTCCAATGATTGCCAGGCAGGAAAACCTCTCATCCCCCATGCACAATATTCTTGCATCTCATAAATCATCCACCAGACTAATCTATCTCAATAAATGGAAAAGGTTTTCTCTGTGGGCAGCGAATAAGCAATTAGACCCCTTGTCAGCCCCAGATGTTCATTGTGTTACCTTGCTGCAGTCATCACACTTGGGTTATCCTGTCGCAGTCGGCCGGAATTCCAAAGTCTTGGTCCAGCGTTGGTTGCTGTCGCTTCTTCCCTGACGTCAGTGCGCCAGGGGTATATATAATGCATCCGACGCCATTTTCTTCAGTCTTTCTTGCTGTGCGGTGCCCGAAGCAGAAGCAGATGTTCTGGCTGACAGTGTGCTCACGATAACACGCCATTTGTACCCTGATCCTGATCAGTTAAATGACCGGGACGCCCCGACTTCAGCCTTATACTTTGATATTCTGCGGACAGCTGACTACCCAAGTGTATGACTGCAGCAAATGTGGATCTTCTAACATCTCATTTTATATAGGTAGCAAACTGTACCTCGCAAGTGCCGGTCGGCCGACTCCTGAGATTTTCGAAGTCGAATTTCAGATCCGAAGTCTTCAATAAAGCTAAGTACCCCGTTGGGGAAACTTTGCTTGCCTCAGACCGATGTCAGAAAAAGTTAACAATTGTATTTCTTGTGGGAAGCAAATACCTCATAAGGATTTTCATTCTTACTGCATACCTTGCCTAGGCCCAGACCACGACGTCACTGGTTGTCGTTTTTGTGCTAGGTTTAATAAGCGTACTATAAAAAGATGCTTTGATTTTGCACAACACTACTTCGGTAGAAAATTTAACTACACTATGCCGTCGGAGCAACCAACTACCGGCGTGCACAAAAAACGCAAGGATAAGGACAGGCAGCCTAGACCCAAGCCAGACTCCGATGCCTTGGCTGGTCCGGTCTCCGGTTCACCGGTTTTCAGTGAGGCTCCAACGCAGCTCCTGACTGCCGCAGATCTGGAACCCGAGACCGCTTCGAGAACTTTTGGCGGAGAGTACTAGGCTGACGCAGCCATTTTGTTTAGCCCCTACCGACGACACTGCTGATAAAGATGTCGGTGCTGCAGAAACACCTTCGGTTCCTGAAGGCGTCTTCAGACCGATGACGCTCACCATAAAAACGTATCCTAAGACTAAGACTCCTACTAAACCTAAAAAGATTGCACTTCAGTCTCCAGTTCATGGCCCCATGCCTAAGAAACAGATGCTCAAAATGGCTGAAGATTTGATCTCTTTAATCAGGGGTTCCCAACCCCCACCCGACAAAAGGCCTAGACAAGAGGAAGATTATGCCTCCTCTGAACAAGTGTCTATTTCCTCAGGCTCCTCTGAGGACCAAGATTACTCCTTCTCCCCTTATGAAGATTCTGATGCTGAGGAATTCTATTCCCTCAGCTTCTCCTCCTGAAGACTATTCCTTTGGGGAAACTTTACACACTATGAGGGAACATTTTCACTGAGAAGGTCAGGACTACTCTGACTCAAAGAAAAGGCTCAGAGAGTTTCTTTTACTCCCCCAGCACAGACCACTTGCCATCCCCCCAGTTTTAGACATTGTGGGTGATGTTTACTTAGAATCCAGTTTGAATCCAGATTCTCTGCCTCCTGCTCCAGCCAAACCTGACAGATACTATAGAGTGCCTGATTCCCACAAATTCCTTTATAAAAGCCCTGTTGCTGATCCAGAGACTATCTCCCAGGGTCCCAAAGGGGCTAAGGCTTCTATGGCAAAAAATCCTGTACCCTCTGAAAGGGACTCCAGAGCACTAGACAGGTGGGGGAAAAAGGTTTACACCTTGGCCACTGTAGCTATGAGGGCACTAAATTGCCAATTTCACATGCTAAAATATCAGCTATTTCTAATGTCGCAGTTGAAACAAAAATTGAGCACACTCCCTCAACAGTCTGAATTGAAAGAAATGCAGGACCTGTTGTTGCATGCAACTGAACAGGTGGGCAAACATACTTTACAATGTGGGTTTGATTCTTTGGAGGCTTCCTGCAGAGCAGCTGTCACTGGGTCTGTTATACGTAGGCATGCTTGGTTAAAGGAACAAACTCTGCCTGATCATGTTAAAGCAAAGCTGCTAGATGCTCCCTTACAGCAGGATGTTCTTTTTGGAGTTAAAGCAGAAGAAGTCTTAAAGAAAATGGAGGATAAGGCAAAATCTATGCAGACAGTCAAAGATTTTCTACAGGTACAGCCCCCTTGCTTCAGCAGAAATTGGCCAACAAAAAATTGGTCCTTTCCAGCTACTGACAGACCAAAGAGGGGTAAATACAGATGTCCAAGAGGCAGAGGACAACCACAAGCCCAGTACAAACCTCGACAATGGGGCAATGCAACACAGAAGGGAAGAGAAGACAGGTCCCAAACTACCAGAAGGCAAACTCAATGACTTGCACCTCATCTGGCCCAGCAACACTCTCTTGGCAGCCCCCTTGGGAGGAAAACTCGCACTTTTTTTAGACAACTGGCACATTGTCACAAAGGACAAATGGGTCCTAGACATAATTTCACGAGGATACAGATTCCATTTTCACACCTTGCCAATGAAAAGAGGAATGCCAAACCTGCCACAAAATCAATGGGCAGAGGCACAAAAACAAATTACAGCTCTCATGGACATGAGCCATTCAACTGGTACCTACTCCAGATCAAGGCCAAGGATTTTACTCAAGACTCTTTCTAGTTCCCAGAAAGGACAATGCCTGGAGACCAATTCTGGACCTTTCAATTCTAAACACCTTCTTACAAGTACCCAAATTCAAGATGCTAACACTACAGCAGCTTCTTCCCATGTTGGGCAAGAAAGCATGACTAGTAATGTTGGACCTCAAGGAGGCATACCTGCATGTCCCTATCAGACAAAGTTGCAGAAGATACCTCCGTTTCATTGCAGGTTCAACCCATTACCAATTCTCTGCACTGCCCTTTGGCTTATCTACTGCGCCCAGGGTCTTCACAAAATGCCTGGCACCAGTAATTGCATACTGCAGACAAAGAGGAATTCAAATATACCCATACCTGGATGACTGCCTCATCCAAGCAGAAAGCAAGGACATCCTCTTACAACATCTGGCTTTTGTAAAACATCTTCTAAGTTGCCTGGGGTACACAGTAAACGAAAAGAAATCAAAGCTAGTACCCTCACAAAATATGACATTCCTGGGTGCCAGCTTGAATACAAAGGCCCAGAAGGCTTATCTGACTCCAGACAAACAACTACAACTGACTCAATATTTCAAAACAATGGCAACAAAGACCCAACTACCTGCAAGAAAAATTCTGCAGGCCTTGGGCTTCATGGCATCTTGCATACTACTAATACCATTTGCAAAGCTGCATATGAGGAAATTACAGTGGTACCTAAAAAGTGTATGGTCTCAACACAGCCACAGCTTGGACACAATGATATCTCTTATTCCCTGCCTACAACAGGAGTTTCTATGGTGGTCACAGGCATGTCACTTCAACAAGGGTCAGCCTTTCACCTTGCCCCCAGCCAGGCAAACTATGACAACAGATGCATCAGACTACGCCTGGGGGGCACACAGGGCAGGACAGTGCGTTCAAGGCGTATGGACTGCAGATCAAAGGAATCTGCACATCAATCAAAAAGAGATGCTAGCTGTACAGAATGCTCTGACAGCCTTCAAGAATCTATTGCATCCAGGACAACTTACAATAAGGACGGACAACACCACAGTAATGTGGTACATAAACAAACGAGGGGGTACACACTCCTACCCTCTATGCAGGCAAGCAATGACCTTGTGGAACACAGCTCTGGCTTATCAAGTTCAGTTATAAGCTCAATTCCTGCCGGGAAAAAAAGAACACATTGGCAGACTACCTCCGCAGAAACATCATGGATCCCCACGAGTGGAAATTGGATCCACCAGTATTTGCAATGATAACTCAAAAATGGGGCCTTCCAGACATAGACCTGTTTGCCAGTCCTCAAAACTATCAACTAACAAAATTTTGTACAAGGACACCTCACCATCAAGCTTGGAAAGTGGACGCACTCTCATTCAGTTGGAAAAACCTGACAGTATATGCCTTCCCTCCATTGCCTCTCCTCACAAAGGTGCTTCTGAAAGTCAGAAAGGAGAGACCACGACTGATGCTCATAGCCCCAGACTGGCCACGCCAGCACTGGTACCCACTATTGAGGAATATGGCCCAGGGCCCACCTTGGATTTTACCACAAATTGCCCATTTGCTCACACAGCAAAACAATCAGATTCTTCACAGCCAGCTCATAACCTTAAATCTGGCTGCATGGCAGATCACCTAAGCATCCAGCCAGTTCCTCTTTCCCAAGCAGTTATGGATGTTATTCTGGAAGCTAGGAGGCCCAGCACCAGGAAGGCCTATTCGGATAAATGGAAAATGTTTTGTGCCTGGAACAAAGCTAAAGGCCAAAACACACTTCAGCCTCACATGCCTCAGATTCTACAGTATTTAACCGAGATGTTGCACAAAGGACTTTCTTTTTCTTCCATTAAAATCCATGCATCCGCTATTTCAGCCCACTACAACACAGATCCACCCTTATTTCCGCATCCACTTCTAAGGCAGTTCCTCAGAGGGGCAGAAAACATTAGGCCCCCCAGGAGAGCACCTACACCAACATGGGACCTCAATTTTGTTCTGGAAAAACTTACGCTACCTCCCTTTGAACCAGCTTTCTCTGCAGACCTACAGTTTCTGTCATGGAAGACTGCCCTGCTGCTAGCAATAACTTCAGCTAGAAGAGTCTCAGAGCTGCAGGCACTAATGGCAGTGGAACCTTTCCTCATTTTCCATCAAGACAGAGTTTCTCTACGAACTAATCCTTCCTTCATGCCTAAGGTGGTTTCCAGTGTGGCTTTAAATCAAACCATTCACTTACCCACCTTCTTCCCAAATCCACAGAACAAAGGAGAAAGATTCTTGCATTCCTTGGACATTCACAGGCAACTTTGTTACTACTTGGATAAAACTAAGGCTTTCAGAAAATCTGACCAGCTCTTTGTATCCTATGCTACAGCTTCACAAGGGAAGGCTATATCAAAACAAACCATTTCCAAATGGGTAGGACATTGCATTCGTTTTTGCTATACCCATCATGGAAAACCAGTTCCTGCTACCATTAGGCCCCACTCTACCAGGTCAACAGCTACATCTACAGCCTTCCTCAGGGGGGTTCCAACCAAGGAGATTTTGGAAGCTGCAACTTGGAGTTCAGTACACACCTTTACCAAACACTATAACTTACCACTTTACTCTAAGACTAGAGCTGGCTTCGCCACTGCAGTTCTGCAGTGCCTTCTGGCCTCCTCTAACCCTCTATAACTCCTCCACCCATCCTTAGCTTTGGGATTCTACCCAAGTGTGATGACTGCAGCAGGGTAACATGATGAGCATAGTACAGTTTTGTACCTACAATAAATGTAGATGTTAGAGTGTACACCCTGCTGCAGTCCAGGTTACCCTCCCTCCATCCCCTCTGATCTAACTGGCTAAATCTCTACAATACCTTCCTGATGTATTTGCTTATAGCTGGAGGGATTTTGTGTTTGTGCAAAAATTACTTAATTTGGTACTAATTACTGACCACCTTTTTGGGGGCACCTGACATCTGGGGCAAGAAAAACTGAAGAAAATGGCATCGGATGCATTATATATACCCCTATCGCACTGACGTCAGGGAAGAAGCGACAGCAACCGACGCCGGACCAAGACTTTGGAATTCCGGCCGACTGCGGGACCGCCTGATGACAGGATAACCCAAGTGTGATGACTGCAGCAGGGTGTACACTCGAACATCTACATTTATGGTAGGTACAAAACTGTACTTTTCAGTGGTTTTGGATTACTTATCACATCTTTTCCATTCTGGGGTGTCTGCCCCTACTATTCGTGTGCATTTAGCTGCCATTTCAAATTTTCACATTGGTTTTCAGGATTCTTTGCTTATGTCACATAGACTCTGTAAAACTTTCTTGAAGGGAGTTATCCACTTAAAACCTCCCGTTAGAGAACCGGTACAACCTTGGGATTTGGCATTGGTTCTGCAAGCTCTAACAGCTCCCCCCTTTGAACCTACGTCTTCATGTGATGTAAAATATCTCTCTTGGAAAACTTTGTTTCTGATTGCAATCACATCGGCCAGACGCTTGTCAGAGCTTCAAGTCTTATGCATCAAACTTCCCCATATTATCTTCCATAAGGATAGGGTATCACTGAGAACTAATTCTTCCTTTTTACCAACAGGTGTCAGAGTGATCTGTCACCCAATCTATTGACCTTCCAGTGTTCTTTCTTAACCACTCTAAAAAGGGAGAGTATTGCCTGCACTCCTTGGATGTTCATATGCAAATACGATTTTATCTGGACAGAACAAAATCTACCCGTAAATCAGACCCACTGTTTCTGGCTTTTTCTGGACCTAGACAAGATCATCCTGTATCAAAAGTTACATTGGCTTCATGGTTGAGAAATTATATTACCTTTATCTACAACAAAAACAATGTCACCTTGCCTCAGAGTGAACACACATTCTACAAGGTCTATGGCAACTTCAGTAGCTTTCCATGCTAAGGCTTCCCTCAAGTGATATTTGCTCAGCTGCAAGTAGGGCCAAACTTCATACCTTTATTCTTCATTACAAATTGGACTTTGCCTCCAGAGGTAGAGCTTCTTTTGGCTCCATGGTGCTCAGGAATGTCCTTCCATGAGGGCCACCCAGGGATTCAGGTAGCTGGGGACTCTGTCCCATCAATAAGGAATGAACGAAGATTAACAACATCAGATAAAGTTATGTCTTACCATAACATTCCATCTGTGTTGTTG
Source organism: Protopterus annectens (assembly GCF_019279795.1). Classification (NCBI taxonomy): domain Eukaryota; kingdom Metazoa; phylum Chordata; order Ceratodontiformes; family Protopteridae; genus Protopterus; species Protopterus annectens. The sequence continues at coordinate 525,887,214 of NC_056732.1, forward strand.
ATCTTCATTCATTCATTACTTCCCACCCTCCGTCTCCCTACGGAGATTCCTGGTTGATCTCATATACTCCTTTATTGTAGGTCTGTTATGACCAGAGGTAGCCTCTACGTTTGTCTATCAACTTGCAAACTCTATCTGAGGTAAAAGGGAGCAAGCATTCTGGGTAGGACCTTGGCTCGAGAGTTTTTGGCTGACGCAAGCTTGATATTTGGCCGGCTCGGTTCCAAAGACGGAACCGATAACCCATCAGTAATGAATGAACGAAGATCAACAACACGGAAGGAACATTATGGTAAGGCATAACTTCTTTTTTTGATGGCCTTGGAATTGGCACAATTGCCCAGATTTTTTCCTAGATCAGGTTTCATACCATATGATAATTATGACCCATGTGTTTCAGATTTGTCGCTCTGTTATGTTGCATTTGCAAATATTTATCTTGAAATCATGCTGTCTCATTCTGTTTAGCAACTGTATCAGTGCCTTGTCATGCTGTTCCTTGGCTGAAAGAAGAATAAAGTGTCATAATTTGTGTTTACGATGCCTACCAAGCTATTGGTTACCGGTCAATAGCTCTTTGGAAAACTTGTGAAGCTAATGAAATATCAAATGGCTAATAAAGAACTGGGTCCTTCCTACTGATGTATTAAATTTGCATGATTTTGAGCTTACTTTATCTAGCTTTATCTGCAAAAACTTGGCTTGCTCCTGGTAGTGAAAAGAAAATAACATTTATTTGGCATTAGTCAGAATCACTTTATTCTGGTCATGTGATTCAATAAAAATTCTGTTTTCCTTTACAAAAATACTCTGCTAACCATGCTGTTTATCCATTTTGTTGGTTCTGATGGTTTCTTAATACTCATTTCCTCATTCTGATTTTTTTTGGCTTCTTTTCTGAGGATTATTTGGTACTTTTCTAGAGAACCCCAAGCATCACTGGTATAGCATTAGGGTTTGGTAGGAAAAGGACTTTCAGTTTTTACTGTGGTACCCCCCAGGTAATGTAAAACAGTTTAGATATAACTGGATCTGGTTGGATGTTTTTGTTTCTATAATTCTCCTCATGTTGTAGATAGTCCAAACTTGCCATCTAGATAAACATTGGAAATTTTGCAATAACCACTGTTTGTAAGCAGGAGTTAATGTGGCAAAGAATGTTATGAACTCCACCCTTGTTGCACGACCTTAAAAACTTTAAACTTTACGTCTAGACGAGCTTTGGACTACTGTGCTTCTGTCACCAAAAAGAAATTGCCCTTTGGGTGGGTACACTTAAGACAACAATAGACCCTTTGCTTCACTTCATTGTGTTGAAGCAAGTTCCTTGACTACGTTTTCCCTGTTTTTTTTCAGAACATGGCAAGTTAAAATGAGATCTAATAAGGACTGCTTTTACAAATTTTCCTCTTGTTACTTTGGACTCTAAGGTACAGTTGATTTGAAGACCATCAGGAACTTTTCTACCTGACAGAACTGTCTCATAAAGAGGTTCTCCCATCTGTTGAACAAACAATGTCACTGCTTATCTTCAATCTTATTTCCACTTCACAGGATATAATTTGTTTGGTTCATTATTAATTTCAGTAGATGCATGGAGAGTATTGTATTATAGATTATCTGTACCGTGTTGCAGTGGTTAATGTTGAAGTGCTTGTTTTCCCCATTTCAGTTCTCTACTAGAATCCCTCCTCCTTAAGGGAGACTGGATATTCTAATTGTGTCCATGTGGGGTTTTGCTGGGTGTTCATTTCTTCCCACATTTCAAAGCTGCAATACACAGTTGCATGTTGTATATGTGTGTGTGTGTGTGTGTGTGTGTGTGTGTGTGTGTGTTTTTGTTTATCATGTGATGGGCTAGTGCCTCAAGGAGTATTAGTTTGACTGCCTTACCACTGAGTGCTGGAACAGGCTACAACTCCTCTTCACCTTGAACTGGATTAAGCAGATTATCGGCAAAATATTTGCATTTTTATTCCTTAACCTACTACCAGCTTCATAACTGCAAGAAACGGTATTATTCACTAGTTACTGGATGAAACTGTAATGTGTTTGTTGTTGTTCTATAACTTATTCTGTATGTTTATACTTTCACTCTGACTATGTTTTGGGTTGAAACTGTTACTAATTTGCTGTTCAGTTGTTTGTTAGCACCTTTATACTTACATGTATCATTTACATATTACTTGTATTTATCTGTTGGTGCTTTTCTCCTTGGATGTCTGCTGAAAATGGATATCTGGCCATTCGGACTAAACGGTTAACAAATGTCAGATAAATTAATTAGCGACTGTTTTGCATACCTTTGCATTTGTCATCTATGCTGTTGGTTTGCAAGTGCCTCTGTCTTGAATTGGGGTTGAAAACTGGCCATGTTGCAAGCAAGTAGACTAGTAAATTGTGAAAAGGAGTCTTGCAAATTCCATCTCAGTGCTCATTTTTGAGAAGGCTTGTGGTGCAGTCAAGCAAGATCACTGCAAAAAAGTGCAACTAGGCCACCAAATACATTTGTTTGATAGTGTATTTCTTAAGGCCATGTATGTTAGTTAACCTGCTACAGTTTACCAACTCACATTTGGCTTTATGGTTGGCCTTCATGATTTGAAGCAATCTGTTGTCATTTCTACTTTAGGCAATGAAGACTGCTACAAAGTAAAAGTAATAGAAAATAAGTAGAAAAATAGGGGGCTTATCTCTCACTTATCTCTAATACCTATAATCATGTTTGAGTGCACTTGTGTATTTGTGTAACACTTCTTTGCTCAACATGTATTGTCAGACAGAATGCTTGTCTGTAATAATGTTTACTGTTCTTGCCCTTCTGTTCCTTTCATTCTCTACTTGAGTGGCAGGCTTTATAGCAAGTAGAGGAAAAAAGTGTGTGTGTTTACATTCCTGTTTCATACAGCTAGTCTGTTAGTACTGTGTATTTTATTATGCGATGTAGGTAATTGAACTCTGGATCATTTTCCAACTATGACTTTGTTGCGTCAAAAACTTGAAACCGTGATTGTAGTCTTTAGTGGCAAGATGTATAGAGATTTTACATACAGTAAATTAAGAACAGCAGTTGGATGAGCGATTCACTTTGTGAAGTAATGTACATTGTTACCACTGTGTTGTTGAAGAGATGGTGATTTTTGTTGTGAATGAAGGGACAGCATTCCAGGTCTCTGATTCCCATAGCAAGATTACTTTGCTGAAGCATTCTAAGAAATTGAAGTTGCATTAACATTGCTTGCAGTTTACTGTTGTTAGTAAAGGATCTCACAATAAATGTGCTGTACAGTTTAAAATGCATGTGGCTTGTTTCTTGTGTATTGTATCTTCCCATGTTAGAATACAAACATGCTTGTTAGTTCGTACTGTATGCCCCATGAGGTAAATAGATTACAAACTGCATTTTTTATGTCCTGACAGCTTTGTTTACCTGAATGTTAGGAATACTGATTTCTGGTCTAGATGCAATGTGGAAGGCATGCTTTAACACATTGGTAAACAAAAAACTGGATATTCAGCTTTTCAAGAGATTACTACGTAAAAAATCAATGTTTGTTGAGTCAGCTTTGTGAATAAGTAAATGCATTGCAGTTTGAGTTTTATTAAAGCTGAGTTTAAAAAAAACACAGTAGTCTATTCCACTCCACTTAATCTTATAGAAGTGTTGTTTGAGTCCACTGGAGATGTGACATTACAGATTGTTGCATTATTAGAACATCAAATAAATACTTCAAATATTCTGTCAAGTCACATTGATGGTAGTCTACTGAACACACAAGGAGTTATAAGAAATCTGGGAACACAGGTTGACAGAAACGTCTCTTATAATCACCACATTCCTACTGTGGTCAGAAAGTCCTATGTGGCACATCTCATTACTAAGGGTTTTGCATCCAGGAAAAAGAGGTCATTGTCTCCCTCTACTCTTCCCTCATTAGGCCAATCATCGAGTACAATGCCCCATTTGGCACGTACCTCACTAGACACCTGCAACAACTGGAGAAGCCACAAAAGTACCTCACAAAGAGGATTGTAGGCCTTAAACACTTGTCCTATATGGACAGACTCAAACTCCACCTATTCTCTGTCTCGTATCACCTACTTAGAGGCGATCTCTGCTTGACTTACAAAGCCATGTCTGACCCAGCTCTGTTACAGATGCTACATCTAAAGAAATCCCAATCCCGCCACACCACACGCTCCAAAGACCTCAACCTCATTACCACAATTAACAGAGCATGCTGGAGGGACAGGTTCATAATCCAGAGACTGGCCATTCTATGGAATAGACTTCCCATACATGTCAAGCAGCGCACCTCGCTGACCCTTTTCAAGAGAAATCTTGAGTGGATGGAAAACAGAAAATTCATCCCGGGGATAACTCCAATGGCTCTACTTGACAGAGGCACTGGGAACTAAGGTCGGGTGGCATGATGCCAGGGTAATCCTATGGCTAGGCTTGTAAAGGCCCCAGGGTCATTAGCCTAGTACACACATATGAGCCTGTAAGTGCTGAAGTAAACTTTAGTAAGAAAAGACTGTGCTAATGCCTAACTGGTACCATTCCCTTTTAGTGAAGAAAGTAACATCGGTGTCAAAACGGGAGATGCATGGGGTCTGTGACTAAACTTGTATTTATTATTCCTGAAGGCACTGTCACTTTTGGCACCAGGACAGGTACTTGGGGTCAGTGAACATGGTTGCTGTTTTTGTTATTTTTGAAGGGTTCAGCCTTCAAGGCTTTGAGTCTTTTGCAAGTGTGTGATATTCCCCAGGTGTGTGTCTGGAAAGATCATAAATGCATGGAGGAATTTTTCCTGATGCTAAGCTTTGGTGCATGCAGAAGAGAACAGAGATAATTATAAAGTATGCAGAACAGGTGAAAGCTGTATTTAAGTTTTTAAGCCCTATTTCATTTAATTTATTTTACTATTTGAGAGAGAGAGAGAGAGAAAGGTTGAGATCTCACTATCTGGTGGAGTATTCCATTTGTGATTGTATTCCTTCATTTATTTTTTCCTGGCAGCTTGATTTTTGTGTGTACATGCTTATTGAATTTGTAGTTTGTTTTTTTTCAGATGAGTAGTTCATTGGTGGTATAAGTTTTTGTTGTATAGTTAAATACCAGTAAAACTGATTGCTTTGTGTTGTACTGATTAGGTTTTAGGCATTGCTTTATATAATTACTTCTTAATTGGTGATTGAGATAAACTGTGTTCTGATTTGCATTCGATTTCATGTCGCACTAAATTCTTTTTTTTTTTTTTTTTAACTTGCTTGGCAGGGATTGGGGGGAGGCCACAATCAGATCCTTTCTCAGAAACTGGCACATTTGTTAATACACTGGGGTGAGGGTCAACAAGGTGCCATCATTTAGGCAGTTGTCAGGAGTTTTGCTATATATAACCAGTAATACCACCAGGGTTTGGTTTGATAAAAGTATTGGTGCATATCCATGAATGACATGATCGGCAGGGCAACCTTGCTCCTCTTGATACTAGTGTTTCATTGAAGCATCTTATCTCTTCTGGCAAGTCAGCCTCAGGAACAGGATCCCAGACATACATATGTATATGCACCCCCACCCCCCGCCCAAGAGAGGCAGTCCAGTGAAGTTGCATCACCCCCCATTCTCCCTTATATCAGCTCTAACGCCATGTGAATTGCTAATAGAACTGTGATCACTGGTTGTAGAGAAGGCGTTATTCCTTTACACCAGCAGAGCTGGCTTTCTTGCTCATTTAATTATCGGTTTATTTAATGTGTTAATGTTTTACAAGCATTTTATTGTTGGCCTCCTTTTGCGTATTTTTTATTCACATTTGACTTCATGCTGTTCTTGGGTCATGGTTGAAAAAGACCCTTTGGGGCCAATTCACCTATTTGGTTGTCAAAAGAATATATAAATAAGCATAATTAATTGAAATTAATTTGAAAATAATATTCATTGACATTATCCAGATGTAGTTTGGTTTACATTGGGATGTACAGCTGTACTTCTCTGTAAAAGTTGACAGCTGATATTAAGTGACAGTGGGTATAATTTGCCATTTTTCTGGGTTTTTCTCCATGTTTTATTCTCGTTACTTGTGTTATGGTTACTCTCGACAGACATTCTCTGATGAAACAATTTGTTGCTGGTGTTGCTAGTCACTGCTATGTGGCTTCTCAGGTGTGTGTATTTGATGGGGGGATGCTGAGGGATTTGAGAAATCTTCCCTTCTGCAAGCTGCATATTTAAGTATTGGCCTGCAAGGCATACTGCCCCAGATAGACATACTGACTTGCTTGCTTAGTTTCTGTAGCGTTTTCCATTGGTCATGTTATTCAGTTTGTGTGAGATGTAGCTTACTTTTATTTAGCTGTCATGCTGAACTTTTTGTTTGTGACACTTGCTTTGGATTAATTGATGTTATTGCAGTAACAGTGAAGCAGATGGAAACAAAATCACTGTCCTTTTCATCTGAATAAATTGTTTTAACAGCGTAAATCAATACATGCTGTGATACAGGGAAATATTGCCAGCCCATCTCTCTAGAATTTTGTAAATCTGTGTCATTTGTGAATATTGATATGATTTGTATAGAACTGTATGTTATGTACTGAGCTAAAATGTAACCACAGCATGCCCTGTTGACTTAGAACAGAGATGCATATGAACTACATACCTGTGCAGATGCGTGTTTTATCAGTAGAAACTAGAACATAAAAGGCTTAACTTGCAAAACTTCAAGAAAATAAGTTGAAATTAAATTGCTTTACGGTTGTGGTATAAAAGTTCTCTCTGTTTCAGTGTAGCAGACACAATGTCTAGAGCTAGAAGTTTCTGTATTGCCTTGAAAGAGAAATAATTACTGGGTTTGAAATGCAAGTGTTTTATTGTTTTACAACTTCCAAGATCTGCAGACATCTGAGAGAAAAGTATTTTTCACACAGATATGTTAAATTCTGTTAGTTTCTGTTTTAGCATGGGAACTGACATCAGCCTGGGAACTGACATCAGGTGACACAAATTGGTGTCATCCAAGTTAACCCAGCAGTAATATTTGTATTAATTTAAGAACTCTCTCAGAGAGAGACTGTGCATTTTATATTTTCTCTTTGACCTTGCAAGAACATCCACTGATCATCACCATCTGCACTTGCCTTGCTGTAAGTAAGGTTTAGGGCATAGTATCGCTTTTAGATATAGATAGGAATATAGTAAAGATTAGTTCAGATGTTTTCTGTATTTGTTTGAGACTGTCCTGCAGTGTTTTAAAATATTTCCTGTGATTTTAAACTCTGAGGTTACTGTGTTGATTTACTGAATACTGTCTTGTTCTTTTTATTTATTATTAAATATATTTAAATCTATCTTTGTGGCTGATGTTTGAGAGACACATTTAAGCTCTTAGAGTACTTGCATATGTATTTGGTGACACTGTACAGGCCCCTCCTAAATAGCCTTGCAAGTCTTGGTCAGACTACCATTTGGATTAATAGTAACATTACACAGTAGGATTGGACACCCTTTAAGAGCCTTAAAAGTAGCTGATGATGGGTTCTGGTGGCAGTGAGAACTACCTTATAGTCTGGGCAGAAGGGGGGTATAGCTAATAAACCTGTGCCAGCCTTTCCCAGGTGTGTGTGTGTGTGTGTGTGTGTGTGTGTGTGTGTCAGCTATTTGGGCAGGGACACGAAACACTGGTTAGAAAGAGTGTTGGAGGACTTGGGCTAAGGACTCAACTCTATAGCTGTGCCAGTGGGGGGAGTCTTACTTGGGATCTGGAGAAAGAGAGAGAAACCAGCCCCAAACTGACTGTGATCTCTGTGTGCTCTTAAGGGAAATTGCACTTTACTGTGTGTGTACTTTACTTTATTTTATTTGCAATTTGATTACCAGGGAAGTCCACTGGGCCCAGAGAGCCCGTTTTCAGTGGAGGCCTGGGGAGAAAAGCTCCATGAAACAGATTACAGTAACGATAACAGTCCAATAAAAATACAAGTACAAATACATATCAAATAATACAAAGCATGAGCAATATTGCCCATAGTGGAAAAATATTGTGCAGATACATTTTAACAAATTCACACAGTTAAAGTCAAAAGTTATTTACAATATTTACAGAGTGTGAGAGCTCATATGGGAATTAGCTATAGAAAGCTATAGCCAGCTATAAGGTGCTTAGGAACTCAGGAGGGGTCATCCTCCCAGGGTCTATGTCCCCCACTCTTGCCAGTGGTGAAGTTTGAGCCACCTTGATTACTGGGCCAGTGCAGGGTTGTCACATATTAATTGGTTGGCAGTGGTGGGATAGCCACATCACATATTAATTGGCTTGTAGTGGTGTGGATATTGAATTCCTGTAGCCTGTGTACAGTGGTCACTGAAGGTGTTTGTATTCTCAATCAACCACACAGTAAATATTGAGTTTCATTTCCTAGCTTAGTTAGTCAGGAAGAGCAGGCAAGCATGTCAGCAGAGGAGTATGGCAAGCTGACAAAGAGCTAGTTGGCTGAGATGCGCCAGGCTAAAGGACTGGTGCATGCCAACCTAAGGCAGAAGTGATTGTAGCTTTGAGTGCAGCTGCATCACAGACCAGCAATCAGGAAGACAACCAGGCTGGCCTTAGAGATGTACAACTCTCAGAAAATGGACAGCTCAGCCTTTTCACAAAGGACTTAAAAATCCATCTGGAGTTAGACTTGAGCTGGAGGCCAAGCATTTGGAAATAGAAGCAGCAGAGAGACTGGGACATCTAGAGGCTGAGGAAAATGAGAAACTGCGATGTCTAGAGGCTGAGGAGGAGAGGCAGAGGCAGCATGGAAAAGAGATGCTGACTCTTTGCCAGAGTCATGGAGGTAATGGGGAAGGGAGTAACTGAACCCCAGAAGCAACAAGGGTCAGGAAATTTCTTCCACAATTTACAGAGGGGGATAATTTTGATAGTTTCATTCATATGTTTGAAAGGGTATGTAAACAGTATAATGTTTACCAAAGGCTCTGGGTATGGTTCCTGACCCCCTTACTCCATGGTATAGCTGTAACTGCTATTTCCAAATTGTCTGATACTGATTGCTTAAATTACAATAATGTAACAAAACTGTCTTTTAGAATGCTTTAAGTCAACACCTGAAGTTTATAAGAAAAGGTTTTGTGAGCATAGATGCAAGGCAGATGAAAGTGTGTGTGATTATATTGCTGAACTAAGCACTTGCTTTCATAGGTGGGTGAGTGGATGTCCGGTCACCACCTTTGAAGGGCAGGCAGACCTTTTGGTGAGGGAACAGGCCCTTAGCACTTTGCTTGAGGACATGAGAATCTGGTTAGCTGATAAACAATGCAGTACTGCAGATGAGTTAGGGAAGAAGGGAGATCTATACTTAGCAAGCAGGGCATCACTGCACAGTAAAGGGACACCCAGTGCTGCTCATGGGTCTAAAGGAACCCATGGTGGGCAGCCCAGACTGCCCTAACAGAGTCTGACAGTAACGGGAAGCTACTAGTCCAGGTACACATCCAGGACCAACGGTTAAATGTTTTAAATGCAACCAGTGGGGCCATGAAGCATATAGATGTCCATGGAGGCAAGGTGCTGAACAAAAGGTGGGAAAGCCAATAAGTGGAAATGACAAAATGCTAGCAGTAAGTTGTTTCGAGACAGCAAGGGTACCAGACTACCACAAGAGGTTATATCCTGTCTTAGTGGATGAGAAAGAGGCCACTGCTGAGAGGAGAGAGCCTCTGACCTAACCTTTGTGAAGCCTGCAATGGTTAGGAGCAGTACTTGCTTGGGCGGTCTACTCCAGTCAGAGCTTTAGGAGGGAGCCCATTCCAAATACCTTTGTCTAAGGTTCGCCTTGACTGGGAGGGTGGAAAAGGAAGCCAGAAAGTTGGTGTGTTTGAGGATATCCCTGCAGATGTCCTGATAGGGAATGATTTTGATAATACAGTAACCTGTGTGCATGCAGTCAGGCTTTGAGACAAGCATGTGGGTCTGGTAGCCTGGGGGAAACCAAGACAGATCGCACACTTGCTGCCAGAAAGGGTGGGGTGGTTACTTCAGAGAGGGAGCTACCCTGTAGTAGTGAGACTGAAAGTGGGGAGCTACCCTGTAGTAGTGAGACTGAAAGTGGGGAGCTACCCTGTAGTAGTGAGACTGAAAGTGAGGCGCATCTCCTTGTGGGTACTGATGTTCCCTTAGACAAAGTTATTGCAAGGGCAGAGATGAGTAGTAGTACCCGGGCTGACAGTGAGGCACCACTGTTGGAGCTTACCAGACTTCCTGTGGAAGGGTAGCTGTGAAGGGTTACAAAGAGAGAGTTGGGACAGGCTCAGTTCTCAGACCCTACATTACAGGGCTTGAGGGAGGTAGCTACTGAGGCATCTAATTCTCAAGGGAAGGGGGAATCTGTATACTGGGACAAAGGGTTATTGTATAGAGATCAGACCCCTGAGGGAGGGCTAGAGGGTGAGAGAATACAGCAGTTAGTAGTGCCCAGAGCCTACCATCTGGCACTTCTAACCATAGCCCATGATATTCCCTTTGCAGGTCATATGAGTATAAAGTGCACAAGAAGATGTATTATGCAGAACTTTTATTTGCCTGGGATTTCCAGAGGTTTAACAGGGTACTGCAGGACCTGTAAGCAGTGCCAAAAGGTAGGCAAGGCAGGAGATGAGGTGAAAGCTCCTTTGATGCCTTTGCCATGTGATTTATCAGCTGTTTCAGAGGGTAGCTATGGATATTGTGGGGCCTCTGAGTACCCCCATAAGTTCCACAGGGAAAAGTATATCCTAGTGGTAGCATATTTATGCTACCAGATACCCTGAAGCGGTGGCTCTGGCCTTCATTGAGGCACAAAAGGTGGCAAATATTTTGTTAGAGATTTTCAGCAGGGTAGGTTTCCCAAAAGAAATACTGACTGGCAGAGGTGCCAATTTCATGTTAGACCTGCTGGCTTGTCCATGAAAGCACTGTGGGGTGAAGCACCTAAAGACCACCTCCTACCATCCCCAGACTGATGGCCTTGTTGAGAGGTTAAACTCTACACAAGTCCATGCTATGGGCATTGCAGAGCAATTTAAGAGGGAGTGGGACAAATATTTGCCCCATCTGTTTGCTTACAGAGAAGTTCCCCAGGAATCCACAGGTTTTTCACCCTTTGAGTTGTTGTATGGGCATAGGGTGAGGGGGACCTCTAGATTGGATTAGAGATTAGTGGGAAGGTGAGTGTGAATCTCACAAGGAGTCTGTTGTGGTACATGTCCTAAACTTCAGGACAAGACTGAGGGAACTCATGGGCTTGGTCCAGGAAAACCTGGCAGACGCCCAACAGCAGTAAAAAGTGTGGTATGACAGGAATGTTCGAGCTACAGAGTATGCTGTAGGGCAGTAGGCAATGGTTCTCTCTCCTGTCAGACGCAACAAGCTGCAGGCAGCCTGGAAGGGACCCTACAAGGTAGTAAGGAAGGTCAGCGATGTTGACTACATGGTAGAACTGCTAGGCAAGAGGCAGGGGCACAAATTGTACCATGTTAACATGATGAAACCTTACCATGATAGGGAGGCCCTTGTGCTGAGTATTTGCAGTGGATGGCAGGAGGAGTCTGAAGGGGATCTGGTGACTCATCTCCTCAGTGAGGCTCAGAATGATACCTCAGTGGAAGGGGTAGCAATGTCCCAGCAGCTTTCTCCTACCCAGGTTCAAGAAATCCATGCAGTGTTGCAGGAGTTTGGGGGCATGTTTACTGGGAAATCAGTGTGAACCCACTTGGTGCAGCACCATGTGGATACAGGATCCTAAAGGCCTATTAAGCAGACCCCTTATAGGATGCTTGAGAGAGTCAAACAGACTCTGAAGGAGGAGATGCAGGAAAGTTTTAAACTAGGGGTAATTCAGAAGTCCAGAAGTTCCTGAGCCTCCCCAGGGTGCTGGTACCAAAGAAGGATGCAGCACCAGGTTGTGTGTGGAGTACAGGAAATTAAATGGTCAGAGTCAGATGCTTACCCCATGCCTAGGACAGATGAAGCCCTAGATCAGCTGGTTGGGGCTAAGTAGCTTACCACTATTGATCTTGCCAAGGATTACTGGCAGGTGCCCTTGACTCCCAGTGCTAGAGAGAGAGGTCAGCCTTTTTAACTCCTTTTGGCTTGTATGAGTTCACGAAAATGCCCTTTGGGATGAATAATACCCCAGCGACTTTCCAGACGCTGGTAGATCGTATCCTAGCAGGCGCAGGAGATTTTGTCCTTTCTTCCCTAGATGATATTACCATCTACAGCCATTCCTGGCAAGAGCACCTTCAGCATGTCGAGGAGGTGCTGGGCAGATTACAAAGGGCAGGGTTGACCATTAAGCCCAGCAGATGTCAGGTGGGTATGGTAGAGGTCTCCTACCTGAGACATAAACTGGGGAGTGGTAAGATCAGGCCAAAACCTGCCAGAGTGGAAGCCATTCAGGCATAGCCTGCCCCTGTTACCAAAAAGCAGGTGAGGACATTCTTTGGGGACAGTGAGGTACTACAGAAAGTTTGTCCTCAATTATAGTACCATAGCTGTTCCCATCACGGACCCGACAAGGAAAACAAGCCAGATAAGGTAGTGTGGACCCCAGCATGTGAGCAGGCATTCCAGAAGCTTAAAGGAGCTTTGGGAGGACCCCCTGCATTAGCCAGTGCAGATTACAGATAAGAATTTGTTGTGTAGGTGGATGGTTCAAACCATGGAGTGGGGGCTGGACTTGGCTAGGTTTCCTCAGAGGGAGAAGAGAACCCAGTGGTCTCCAACCCCAAGGAGGGATGCTATGCAGCTGTAGAAAAGGAATGCCTAGTCATAGTGTGGGCACTGCAAAACTTTCAGCCTTATCTGTAGGGAAGGAAATTCACTGTAATTACAAACCACAATCCCTTAACATGGCTACATTGAACCAGCCAGCAAATGCCAAGTTACTAAGGTGGAGCCTAGGGTTGCAAGCATATGACATGATAGTGCAGCACCGTAGTGAGGTAACAATACCAATGCAGATGGGCTGTCAAGACAGGGAGTGGGGTAAGGTATTCCCAGATGGGCTCAACCCTCTCCAGCAATGTTTCTCAAGGGTCACTTGAAAAACTAGCTTGAGTTTTCGGGGGGGGGATGTGATGCAGGGAAATATTGCCAGCACAGCTATCTGGAATTTTGTAAATAATTCTATGTCATTTGTGAATATTAATACGATTTATACAGAACTGTGTTATGTACTGAGCTAAAAATAACCACAGTATGCCCTGCTGTCTTAGAACAGAAATGCATATAAACTGCAATGGATATAAAAAGTGTACACACCCCTGTTAAAATGCCAGATTTTTGTGATATAAAAAAATGAGACCACAATAAATCATTTCAAAACTTTTCCCACGTTGAATGTGACCTATAACCTGTACAATTCAATTGAAAAACAACTGATTCAAATTACTTGCCAAAGAACCAAACTGAGTATTTCCTAAAATCTTTAATATGAAGCACTTTTCATCTTGCCTTTTAGCAAGACTTCTTCAGATAACAGATACTTTCAATACTACAAGTTATATACACATTAAATTAGTCACATGATCAATTTAAAAGCAATAAAGCACACAGGAAAAAGTGTGCGCTTTATTGCTTTTAAATTGATCATGTGACTAATTTTATATAACTTGTAGTATTGAAAGTATCTGTTATCAGAAGTCGTCTTGCTAAAAGTCAAGACGAAAAGCGCTTCATATTAAAGTTTTTAAGAAGTACTTGGTTTGGTTATTTGGCAAGTAATTTGATTCAGTTTATTTCATAAGTTTGTCTTCTTGTTCAATTGAAAAACAAGCAAATCTGTTGGGGAAAAATATAAAAAATAATGTGCAGTAAACTGGCTGCATAAGTATGCACACCCTTAAACTAATACTTTGTTGAAACACCTTTTGATTTAATTAAAACATTCAGTCTTCTTGGGTACACACCTGCCATCAATTAAAGAGACTCTGATAAACCCCAAATAAAGTTCAGCTGTCTTAGTAGGGTTTCCTGACATTTACTCAGTTGCCTGCTACAACAAAAGCTATGGTTCGCGGAGAGCTTACAAAGCATCAAAGGAATCTCATTGTTGAAAGGTAGTAGTCAGGAGAAGGGTACAAAAAAAATTTCCACAGCCCTGGATATACCATGGAAGACCGTGAAGACAGTCACCAAAAAGTGGAGAAAATATAAGACAACAGTGATGTTACAAAGAACTGGATGTCCCTCCAAAATTGATGAAAAGGCAAAATGAAAACTGGTCAGGGAGGCTGCCAAGAGGCCTACAGCAACACTGAAGGAGATGCATGAATTTTTGGCAAGTACTGGTTGTGTACTACATGTGACAGCAATCTCCCGTATTCTCCATATGTCTGGACTATGGGGTGGGGTTGCAAGATGGAAGCCTTTTCTTGCACAGAAAAACATTGAGGCCTGGCTAAAATTTGCAAAACAATGCATCAAGTCTTCTAAAAGCATGTGGGAAAATGTGTTATGGTCTGATGAGACCAAGATTAAAGTTTTTGGCCACAATTCCAAAAGGTACTTTTGGCGCAAAAACACTTCATATCACCAAAAGAACACCATCCCCATGGTGAAGCATGGTGGTGGCTGTATCATACTTTGGGGTAGCTTTTCTTCAGCTGGAACTGGGCCTTTAGTCAAGGTGGAGGGAATTGTGAACAGTTCCAAATACCAGTCACATTTGGCCCAAAACCTTCAGGCGACTGCTAGAAAGCTGAAGATGAGGAGTAATTTCACCTTCTAACAGGACTGTGACCCCAAGCATACATCCAAATCAACAAAAAATGGCTTCACCAGATGAAAATTAAAGTTTGGAATGACCCAGCCAGAGTCCAGACCTAAATCCAACAGAAAATCTGTGGGGTGACCTGAAGAGGGCTGTGCACAAGAGATGCCCTCACAATCTGACAGATTTGGAGCGCTTTTGCAAGGAAGATTGGGCAAATATTGCCAAGTCAAGATGTGCCATGCTGATAAGTCTCCTATCCAAGATGACTGCTATAATTAAATCAAAAGGTGCTTCAACAAAGTATTAGTTTAAGGATGTGCACACTTATGCAACCAGCTTATTGTACATTTTTATTTTTTATATATTTCCCCTAACATATTTGCTTGTTTTTCAATTGAATTGTGCAGGTTATAGGTCACATTAAAAGTGGGAAGAGTTTTGACATGGTTTATTGTGGTCTTATTTTTTATATCACAAAAACCTGCCTTTTTAAAAGGGGTGTGTACAGTTTTTATGTCCACTGTATATACCTGTGCAAATGTTTTAACAGCAGAAACTAGGACATTAAAGGGTTAACTTGCAAAACTTTAAGAAAATAAGTTGAGGTTAAATTGCTTTACGATTGTGCTATAAATGTTTTCTCTCAGTTTCAGTGTAGCAGGAGCAATGTCTAGAGCTAGAAGTTTTTGTATTCTTTTAAAAAAAAAGTAATTTCTAGGTTTAAATGTAAAAGTGTTTTATTGTGTTATGACTTCCAAAATCTGCTGAACGATAAGTATTTTTCACAGAGATGTTAAATTCTGTTAGTTTCTTTTTTAGCCTGGGAACTGAAGTAAGGTGACAAAAAGTGATGTTATCCAAGTTAACCCAACAGTAATATTTGATATTAATTTAAGATCTCTCTCAGAGAGAGAGACTGTGCATTTTGTCTTGAACCTAGCAAGAACATACACTCATCACCACCATCTGCACTTGCCTTGCTGTAAGTACGATTTAGGACATAGTGTATTTTTTAGGTATAGATAGGAATATAGTAAAGATTTGTTTAGAGGTTTTCTGTATTTATTTGAGACTGTCCTGCAATGTTTTAAAATATTTCCTATGATTTTGAACACTTAAGTTCCTGTGTTGATTTACCGAGTATTGTCATCTTCTTTTATTATTTACTATTAAATTTATTTAAAACCATCTTTGTGGCTATTTGTGAGACATATTTACGCTCCGAGTATTTGCATATGTATTTGGTAACACTGTCTTGATCAGACTACCATTTGGATTAATAGTAACATTACACACTGGGATTGGACAGCCTTTGTTAAGGTCCTTAAAAGTAGCTGATAAGGGGTTCTGATGGCAGTGATAACTACATTATAGTCCGGGCAGAAGGGGGCATATCTAGTAAACCTGTACCACCCTTTCCCGTGTGTGTGTGTGTGTGTGTGTGTGTGTGTGTGTGTGTGTGTGTGTGTGTGTGTGTGTCTGTCTGTCTGTCTGTCTTGTCAGTTACTTGGGCAGGGGCATGAAGCACTGGTTAGACAGAGAGTGTTGGAGGACTTGGCTTGGAACCCTGGCTACGGACTTGACTCTATAGCTGTGCCAGTGGGGAGTCTTATTGGGCATCTGGAGGAAGAGGGCGAAACCAGCCCCAGGCTTGACTGTGATCTCTGTGTGCTCTTAAGGGAAATTGCACTTTACTGTGTGTGTGCTTGTCATCCTCCCACTGTGTACGTCCCCCACTGTTGCTAGTGGTGAGGATTGAGGCTCCCTGATTACTGGGCCAGTGCAGGGGCATCACATATTGTCTTCCTTGTGCAGCATAATCTGCTCCAATGAGTGGAAATGTTCTGTCTGTTGTATTATAGCAGAGGTTTAGTTTGAATGGTACTGTTTCAGTTTTTATTGCATTTATAAAACAGGCAGCAGTGAGTAGAAAGTGCCTTGAGGCTAGTTAGGAGCCATGGTGCTAGTCTGAATTTGTCATAGAACCAGTGTACTAGAAATGGCACCGGTATGTGTTTACTTTTTCCAATCTGTTAACTGGTCAAAGTAGACAAAAAGCATCTCTTTAAGGAAACCTTGAAAGCAGTGTCTTGTTTAATAATTTGCTCAGCATTGCACATTAGGCAGATGGGAGCTGAGAAAATCAAACTCTCTCTACAGGATTAAGCTGGTCAGCAGCTTATACTATTAATTGTGTGCTCTAAACTGCCAAATTTATTTTGTATCTTACTTTCAGCTTTGTTATTTCTAAGTTATTGTTTATTTTATGAATCTCTACCTTTCTGAAACCACAACCTTCTCAGGAAGGTAGTTCTTCAGGACTATGCCAAAATCTACTGCGAGAACTCTGGCTAAGTTAAGGATAGGAACGGTATGAGTTACTGTTCCCCTCAACCCTATTCCGTGGTATGCTGATTGCATTTTTATATGTTATTCATTTTGTATGTCCACTGTGCTGTTTCTCACCTTGCTGCTTAAACAAAACGTTCTGCCACCATGAACCCTCTATAATGAGGAAGAGCTGATAACATCTGGCTTCAACTATGTACAGCATAGTAATGTTAATGAGTTCCAATGTTGATCAACATAGAACATTTGGAGTCAGATACAGATGTAGACAAAGGTGGTCTTTTTGGAATCGGGTACAGGTATAGACAAAGCTGTTCATCTTGTAGTCAGGTACATGTGTAGACAGTGTGTATGTAAAGTAAACTCTTGAATGGTTGCTGGCACCCAGGAATTTGATCACTCTTTTTTTCAAACTGGTTTATAAAACTGGGGAACTAGCTTCTTAAATGAGTCATGATAGTAGACATTACCACCAGCCACCTCTGCATGGAAAGCTGCATCACACTCACCACAACCTGTGTCCAAATTCCTCATGCAGCATAAGGGATGGGGATCTGGCAGTAATGGTGCTACCTTTAGTAGCTGCTGAGGAGCCGCCATTTTTGTCAGTACTACATAATTGGATTACTAGCTCAGTGTTACTCAAACTGAGGTAAACCGTGCACATACGAAGTGTAGATAAACATGGCAGTGTGCCCCATGTTGTCCTGAGACTCTACAGCGATTCAGGTTGTTTTGAGTCTTTCCATGAACACTTAATTTTAACCAGTTGGCTTACATAGTCTCTCATCAATGGCTTCACAGAAATTATTGTACTGTCTCTTGTAGCATCCCCCTGTCAGCTTCTTGTAAAGAAGTAATTATACACACACACACACACACACACACACACGTGCACTTTGTACACCCCTTTAAGTTGTCCTTACTCGGCACCACTGTAGACTTTCAAAGTAAGCTTGCACTACCACTGTCTTGTTATTTTCTTCATAGCACAGGTGAGGCATTTAAAGAGGAACCTAGGTCCGAAGTGGTGTTTCTTAGAGTCCTGCAGAGTATGGAATCTACCAGAAAGTCCATAGTACTTTTGGTGGCAGCATGAAAGGTAGCCACATAGTTATGGGCAGGCAGAGCTCTTTGAGATGTTGTGTGTCTCCCATTTTGGTTTTCACCATGTGCTGCTGTAGTTTCCTCCTGCTAATCAGTGATGTGCTGTAGGTGGACTAGTAAGTCTGTAATTTGTTTGCATGCTGTGTGCAAGTTTGAATGTGTACTTCCTTTTTTTGACATGTTCAGGACAAGTTTCTGTGTTGAAGCAATGCCCAATATATATATATATATATATATATATATATATATATATATATATATATATATATATATATATATATTATATATTTTATATATATATATATATATATATATATATATATATATATTTTATATATATATATATTATATATTATATATATATGTATGTATATGTATATATATAGATATGTATGTGTGTGGGTGTGTATATGGATATGTAGATGTGTGTGTATAAATATATATATAAAATGTGTGTGTATGTATGTATATATATATATATATATATATATATATATATATATATATATATATATATATATATATATATATATATATATGATGTGTTTGTGTATGTATATATAGAAATATATATATGTATATATGTGTGCTTGTGTTTTGCAGCACATAATGAAGTGCCACTGTCTGCAAAATTGCCACCCATGCACATATCTTCTGTTGGATCTGTGTGGCCAGGCCATGGAGCGGCAAACGGTCCCCACCACTCTGAAGGTTGTTTTTTCTTTCCTCTGTCTGAGGTCTTTAATGATCCTGGCAAAAAGATGCTTCTCAAGCAGGGTGGGTGCTGTTCTCTTCTTCTTGTTGGCAGATTAAAAAAAGTAGTCACCCCATTCATGGAAAGGAGGTTCCACATCGGCCATTAGGACCTATGTCCTACCTCTTTGACTTTTAAATGTTTTGGAGGAAAATCAGCTTGCAAGTTCCCCTCATCTACTCTAGCAGTCAGTCCATTGTGTGGTTTTAAAAAAAAAAAAAAAAGTGGGGGCACAGCGGTATCTTCTCTCTAGAGAGGTTAAACATATTTGATAAGAGATCATAGAAGAAGGCATTGCCATCTCAGCTTTTCATATCTGAGGTGAAATGAAAGTGTTGTTGGGTTTCCCAAGTATTCCTCCATTCCTATTTTGCACCTGGGGATTTGAGTCATACTTGGTTTGAATTTTCAAGGAGTGGGCAACCCTGGAGATTGATCTATTTGCCATATTGGAGAAAACATAATTTGTCTGCCTCTTCTGCTGTACACAGCAGGTCCTAGGGTGTGCTACTGAATACATTATGCATCCATTGAATGGGGATGTTGGGATGTTCGTTTCTACTGATTCCTCTGACTACAGAATTTCAGAGTAGGAAGATGAGTGGTTGCCTCTTGGTAGCTGAGGAGAGTGGCCCTCACACTGAAGCTGACAATCTGAGTCCACCTTAGGGTTTGGCTTTATTGTAGACCCTCTTTTCTAATTCCTTTCATGTCTACCACACAGTTTAGTTGTACAGCATATAATCAATATTTGTATTTCAGCTTCAGCCCTTAGTATTGTTTAGGCACTCATTTTCTGACACCCACTTATTCTTTGCAGGCTTGCAGGAGAGGGGTAGCCTGTTGCAGCTAGCAGTGACCGTAAAGAAAGAAAGTCAAACCAGATAGGATGCCAATTCATTGCAGGATGAATTCCCCCACACTATTATTATCACCTGTGGACTATTTAGGAGGACTTCCTCTTCATTAGTTAGCATGTCTGTGAATGTGGGAGGTAACCAGAGATCCCAGGGGAAGATTTGATAAACAGTGTAATGCAGTGGGACTACTAGACACTTCACCAGTGTGCCTGCTGTTAGGTTTTAGTCCAGAAGAATATTGTGTCATAGGCTTGTGTGTTTATTCTTTCTAGCGGTCTTTTAATTTAATACAAGTGTAACTTATCACAGCACAGTTACTGCAGTCTTTTGTTACCTTCTGTTGTGCCCATTTCCTCTTTTAATTATTTAATTTGCCAACTGTTTTTTTCTTAATTGGTTGGGCTAAGTAGTCCTTGTTCATCCACGAACCAGTCAAAGATGGCATATCCAAAGTATGTACTACATGTAATGCAAATACAAATATGTCATACTTTTAGCTCCTATAACCAGACAGCGCTTCAGGAGCACTTCCAGAAAAGTGAAACCTGTTCATCCATAGCACACTGTGTAGTAAACTCATTGTACCTGGTTTGTTGCTCCTATGTACTCGCCACTTAATGTCACTAGGGCATTTATGAGCTTCTCCCTATCTTTGCATTATTCCTTTTTCTCCTAATTAATAAGTTTACTAGAAGCGTAGACATTTGTTTTGTGTTCTGTATGTGTTGCACCCCTCTCAAAAAAGTCTGATTTACCATTTTGGTGGCCATCCAAAATCCTTTGCCAGTGAGATGTTGTTGAGGTCTCTCCTTTTTGTCCTTAATCCCATTCACTCATTTGGCTTCAAGTCCCTCATGTAAGGGCTTTACCTCTAGCTGTCTAGAACTGTAGCACTTGCTGCCTTCCTTGATAATGCTCCTCTTTCTGTCAGGAAACTGGATCTTTGTCTTCTGTCCACTTCCATAAGAACTTAACCTGTATTTCAGTGTTCTTTCCTTTATTTTTGCTGCCATAGTCCTCATATCCATCCCCAAAGGTAAAAAAATCAATTTCTCCCTCATATCATTTAGTTTTGCTAATGATCCCTCACCCAGCTCTCCTACTTGGGAGTTCCTCTACTTTTTTTGGTTAGGTTTTTCTAATTGTCCTAATTGGCCTTCAGTAGAACCATATGATTCTCAGCTTTTGCCTCCATTTGCTTTTGCTAAGTACTTTTTTTATTCATGCTTGTACTGCTGCTGTTGCATTGTAGCTGATTTATTTTAACCTGCCTGCATTGCAAAGTTGTTTGTGTTTTGCTTATTTCCATTTGCTACCCTGTTGAGCTGCTGAGGCATTACATCAGTGCTTTAGCCCCCAGGCTATGGAATGCCTTTCCTCCCAAGGTGAGAAACCCCTCCACTTTTCCAGCATTTAAAAAATCAGGCCTTAAAACTTGCTTAATAAACAGCAGCACCAGTACCTGCTTTGGGAATTACTTAGCCACATGGGCTCCATTCTTCACTCTTGCTGATAAATGTACTAAATTAATCTTTGTCCCAGTGGGTCGATTGCCACAGCTGCCTGACCCACTCAGTGTAAATATAAACAGTGGTCTTTATACTGTTTCTCTGTTTCATTTACCTACTAAAACCTGCTAAATTTAAGAACACTGTATTCAGTTTACCATTTTTTACGCAAACCTAATTAGCCTTCACAGTTTATGCTGCTGTTTTTAATCTTTTGCAAAATTCTGAAACTAATTTACACTGTAGCTGCTGACATTGCAGTATGGTTGTAGTTGTAGATCTGTCCTGCTGTCCCTTTTGTCTGTACTTGTCATGCTGTTTCACTCCAGGTGTTGGCAGTAGTACGTCCTCTGCCACATGGGGATTACCCAAGTAACAATGATACGATTCATTAGAGTAATTAAATGGTCTACATTTCCTGACTAGTAAACCCAGCTATTTCCTTGCATTCCTGCTCCATTGTATGTTTCTCCAAAGTGCTCCAGAAATGAGTGTGATTTTGCTTTGAAGGCCTTAAAATGTGCAACCTGCTATGTAGCAGATTATGGGGAGTGGGCATCAAAACTGAGAGGTAGGTCTTCTTTTTAACATAATACCACAAAACTGCTTTAATGCTAAGTCAATGTGCTTGCATTTTTTTTGCTTTATAGGTTAATTGCTATATATTGTCTTTTATGAATTTGGGGGTAAACTGTATTACCAGTGACTTGTTAAATTCTGACCCATTCATTTATGTACGGATTACTCCTACTTTAGCCTTATGCTATATCACACAAGTGCTGAAGACGAGATGACCACTGTTTATAAAGTATGCAGAAGTGGAACAGATTGAAGTGAGCTCCTTGTGGCATAATTGACCCCCCCCCCCCCCCACACACACACATAAAGTCCAGATATTTTTTTCTAAAATGTTTAATCTAATAGCTCGAGTACATTTAAAGGGAACAGTTGAATTTCATGTTGAGGTTGTTCATTTTTGGGGAGAAAGTCCTCATCATTGAGTGACAGGTAATACTGGTGTGTTTTTTCCCCTTATTTTGATAACAGGTGTCTCTAATTTAGCTTTTCATCCAGTAAGGCATTTTTTTTTAGGGAAAGTGTTCCCATCTACTAATTGTGTGATAGTGTAGAAATATTTTTGTCATGCGGAAATTCCATTGTTCGCATTATTTTCTTATTTTATTGTATTTAATTTATGATTATACCTGCATTGCACCTTAAATTCAACAGTTTCTAGCTTGTCCAGGCACAGTAAATCCATTATAATGAACTTGGTTGTTTGATTGGAAGGATGAATCTGATAAAAAGATACCCATCATTTGAAACCAACAGCGCTGACACTGTAGGCATTGTAATCATTCACCATGCAATATTTTTCTAATCTGACAGGAGCGCCTCTACTTCCAGTCATGCAGAATATATGCTAGCCTCACCAGTTATTTTTTGCTGTACTTGATATATTTCAGGGAAGTAAATGACATCAGGCTGCCAATCATTTTCAGTTCCGGACATTGCCATTTGGTCTCTACACAACAACAGGTTGTTTCCAAAATGCATGTCAATACTGTCTGCAGCTTTAAAGCTTTAGGGTTCCAGAGACTTTCCATACCTGGATGACTGGTCCCTAGCAGCCTTAACTGTTTACAGGCTGATTGCCTCTGAGGAGTGTCTTCATAGGACCACAGGAGGTTACTAGGCTATCGACCTGCAGGTTATTTCAAGCCTAGCCATTTCATCCCACTGTAATACTAAAATATTCTAGTCAGTACACAGGATTGTATTTAGTAATGACTGCCCATGTCTAGGAGAGTTGTGAGCACTATCCCTGGTAAGAATTTACGGTGTTCCATCCGCTTATTCAACTTCTTTTTTGAACAGTGTCATAGAAGTGCTCTGCTTATATAAATTGGCAGCCTGTTCCAAAGACACAGCAGTTGCTGGGAGACAAATCTGTCCCTCCAGCATGTCCTATTCAAGTTAAAGGCCATATTTAAGTCCCTGGAATGGGTAGCTGTAGACCTGTTTGATTTATGGATGTGCAGCAGATTCATTAGGTTTGGGTCGAACTTGCTCTGTAAGCTAGGCAGAAGGCTCCCCTAAAAACTTTATACGATAGAGAGTATAGTGACAAGGACTTTAGTCGGTCTGTATAAGGCACATGCTGGAGTCCCTTGATCTTCTTTGTTAGAAACCTCTGAGGTCTCTCCAGTTGCTGCAGGTGCTTTGTACGGTACATGTCAAAAGGAGCTTTGTACTCAATTTTGAGCCTGATTAGCGACGAGTATAGAGGGTTTAAAACCTCCTTTGCTGTAGAGGCAATGTCTTTACTGATCAAGTGTGCTACATAAAAGTCCTTCCTTACTACAGTAAACGCATAGGTTCATAGTCTACTTGTGATCCTAGATCCCTTACCACTTCGTTGGTACATAGGGTATTGTTAATTTGATAATGTGAAGGGGCATTGTTTTTACTAAAGGGAATGATGATGCATTTCTTTGCATTCAGTTTGAGACCATGACTAAAGACACCAGTGATCTGCGTAAGACCCTCTAAGTATACTGACATCATTTGGGATTCAATAATTGCACCCAGTTTTCATTCATCCGCAAACTTGGTCAGCCAGAATCCCTTAGTTTTGGCTTGAATTTCTGAAAAGTATATACCAAACAGTAGGGGGCCCAGCACTACAAGTCTGTTGGTTGATGTGGAGTCATCCACTTTGATAGTGTGAGACCAGGTTGTGAGCCAGTTGGCAACCCATTTTGCAGCAAAAGGGTTTACATTCAGTTTGCCAAGTTTATTGATAATGCCCGAGTGTGGGATTGTGTCCAAGGCCTTTGCCAAGTCGAGGTATGCGGTGTGCACAGATTTGCCCTCGTCAGTCAATGGCCCTGTTCACATTTTTGAAGAAATCCACCAGATTTACTGAGCAGGATCTGCCCTTGAAGCTGAATTGGGTCAGATCTAGGGTTTGGAGGTCGCCTAGGCCTTTATTTATGAGGTCCATGATGATGCATTCCATGGCCTTACAGATGAAGCTGGTCAGGCTTATGAGTTTATAATTCCCCACATATGTGTAACTGTTGCTGTTCTCCATTCTACAGGAACAAAGCCTGTGGATAGGCTGTGATTGAATAGGATTCATAATGGTGATGCTAGTTCATGTTTTAGTTTGTTTATAAGACAGCCTGGGATGCCACCTGTTTTTTTTTTGTTTTTTTTTTTGCCTTGGACAAGGCTTTAATGACCTCTTTGGATATGTAGGGTGTTGGGGGGGGGGGGGTTGAGGGTAAGGTTTGTGATAAGTTTGGAAGGATAGGGGAGTGAAATGTTCACCGATCTGTTTACTAGCAGGCTTGCTATCTCTGCTGGATCAGTGTGTGTGATAGTTAATTACTAATTCAGCACATGCTTGGGTCCTACCTTTTAGGCCATGTATATAGCTGTAAAAGGCCTTATTGCTAGGTTTTTCTTAAAGTTACCCTTAGAGGATTTGACATGCTGTCTTATTTGCCTGTTGAGGCTGAGGAGAGGGTGCTTTTCCGTTATTGGGGCCTTGCCTTAGTTTTCTTTGACAGCAGCTTTTGCGTTTGTTGATGCTGGATGTCTACCAAGGTGACTTGTTTTTGCTTGGGGATCTGGCTTTGATCCTCTCTGGAACAGCTAAGTCTATACACTTACACCAGTGATTGTACAGGGCTTCAGTGTAAGGTTTGGTGTAGTTACTACTACCAGTTGGGAGTGCGGCTTGGAATGCATTTATACCTTCCCCTAGGATGGTGTAGTTGGCCTTGGTGAATTTTTTTAGTTTGACTTTGCCCTTTGTGAGTTCTGGTGTTAGTGCCAGTTTGAAGGCAACTTATTTGCGGTCAGGTTTGACTAATGAGGGTCCGACAGTTGCAGTGGTACATCTGTTTGTCATGTTAGTGAGGACCAGATCTAGTACGTTTGTTCCTCTTGTTGGGGTTTGAACAGTTTGTTCCAGGGCATTTGGGTTAGTCAAGGATCTTTTGCGCATGTCCGTTAGGGCTGGAGTAAGTTTCTCAGTTGACTGTGGGATAATTGAAATCCCCCATAACCAGAGTGTTTGGCAATATTTGGATTGACTCTAGTTTGGTCAAGTAGGCCTCCTGCACATCATGATTCATGGAGGGGGATCTATAACTCCATGGAGTTGACCATTCTAACTAGTTGGGAGGTATACACCACCATTTATAGGTAAACACCACCTGCTTTGGCTCTCGCATGTTCGTCTTGCGGTCTGAAGGTAAGGAGGGCATTGTACTCTCGGAAGTCTTGAACTAGGTTTCTGTGACTGCACAGACATCTAAGGCTTTTCCACTCACTTGAAATGGTGAACATTGCCGAGACCTAGTTGATGCTTGTATTTTTCATCCAGTTTAATAGACTGCAATGTGGACACATTGTCTTGCCAAGTTTTTCTTTTGCCATAGACAATACAGTCCATCCTGTATACTGTTCAGTTAATGTAGAGTAACTAGGCACCTATAGCGGTCTGATTTTGAGCTGTGGTTCTCATGATATCCTAAATATCATTGTCATTTACAGCAGATTCTACATGAGGATTCTTCAGTGGACCCTCAAAGTCCATTGGGCTCAGTCTAGCGATCCACTAGGTGCTCAGAACAGTATATGCAGAAGTGCAAGCAGTGCCTCTCACAATGGACTGGTGAGTCCATCTTCTCTCTGGGCTGAACCTTTCATGACACTGTTCTCTGGTAATGTGACTATGGATGTTTCGGCTGTCAGGTGGGGGGGGGGGCATTATTTGGAGCAGATGGTCCAGTAGTTGAACCACAAAGTCAATATGCACATCAACACTCTGGAAATGATGGCTGAATTTTCATTCTATGGGCATCCCAGGACTCCACTTCCAAGTGGTCAATGTGAATGGCAACTGTGCAGATACCCAGGGTTTCATATATAAACAAGGGAGAACTCATTCCTGTTCCCCTTTTTTTGGAGACCATGATAGGTTTAGGAATAGGCATTTACTTCCATTTGACTTGTCATTACTTCTCGTATCCTGTGACAAATTCTCTAATGGACTGGCTCAGTCATTACCTTTTGATGCCTGGCAAGTGGTCTTCTGGTCAGTCAGATTTTGTTAATCAGTGAGACAACCCTTGCTGCAATATTTTCAATCCCCAAACAGCTTGTAATGCAAAGACGTCCCCCCCCCCCTTTTTTTTTTTTACGCAGGATGATGGCACCTAGATGTCTTGTCCGGAAGTGACACTGGGAATACTTGGTTTTCCACCCATCTGTCCTTATTTCCAAATATATGGAAAATG